>NW_027184484.1:215000-237500 GCF_021155775.2 Neodiprion pinetum
TTTCTATTTGACCTGTCGCTTGAATTTACCTTGTAATTCATAATTCCCTGTCTGCCTATTTCTGATTATTCTGGTAATGTGATAACTATTACAATTATTGTATTTCGCATGTGTTTATAATTGATTCTCTTATTTTATGATTTATTTGCTTACCGCTTGATTTAAGTACAGTATATCTTTTCTGTTCTGCGTATTTATCATAAAACCGTGTTAATCACTACCTTTTAGTATCGCGAGCTTGCGCATATTTCCCGCTTATTCGGAAAACGTTCCGTTAATTGTTAACTCTCTCGCTTAACCTTTCTCTGGCTGTAACTATTGTTAATTATCGCATTTATCGTACTTGTATCGCAAACTCTTGAGCTACTTGCTTGTCAGTAAACTTATCGCTTCTTGCTTAATATATTTGATATTATTCCTGCTTCACCTGTTTCTTATTTTATCTATTGGATTCGACTCCGCCCCTCCACCATTATCTTGTCTCTCTGAGCGAACCGTGCAAAACCGTCGTAGAACCTGACCTTACCTTTATCTATTACCTTTACCTTTACCTTTATCTTTTTGTCTAATTATCTATTTTTGACGCATGTGCGTCTGGCGCCCAACAATCGTATCTTTCTCTCTTAGTATCTCTCTCTATCTAATCATTCAGGTTAGTGACTGCGCCGTAGGGTAACCAATTATCGTTATATCGTTATTACCCTCAAAAATATTTGGTTACAATATATATATATGTATATATATATACATATATATATACATATGTATATCATGATTTTCGATTTACTTTTAAAAAATGGGAAATTAGGAAAAAAAAAATTTTTTTTACATTATTTCAATTTTTCAAAATTATGTATAATTATTAGAAAAATCCTGAATATTTTTAATTATTCGCATATTTTTTATTTCATTTTATTTTTTTATAATTTTTTCCATTCACAATCATTTTTTATTTTATTACATTATCAACCTCAATTACCTTCATTTATATTTCATTATCTTGATGTATGATATGAATGTATATAAATATATATATTGACATATATATGTATATATATATATATATGTATGTATATATATGAATATATATACATACATATATATATACATATGTATATTATAATTTTCAATTTACTTTTAAAAAAAGGAAAATCGAGAAAAAAAAATATTTTTCCACAATATTTCAATTTTTGAAAATTATGTAGAATTATCAAAAAAATTTTGAATATTTTTAATTATTCTCTTATTTTTTATTTTATTTCATTTTTTTATAATTTTTTCCATTTGCAATCATTTTTCATTTCATTACATTATTCACCTCAATTACCTTCATTTGTATTGTATTATATTAAAAAATTTTTCTCGCAATATTTTAATTTTTCAAAATTATGTATAATTATCAGAAAAGACCTGAATATTTTCAATTATTCGCTTATTTTTTATTTTATTCTATTTTTTCATAATTTTTTCCATGCACAATCATTTTTTTTTTTATTACATTATTTACCTCAATTACCCTCATTCATATTTCATTATATTAATGTATAATATAAATATATATAAATAGATATATACATATATATGTATATATATATTTATATATATATCTATACATATATATATATACACATATATATATATATATATATATTTTTATATATAGGTATATATATATACATATATATATATACATATGTATGTCATGATTTTCGATTTACTTTTGAAAAATGGGAAATTAAGAAAAAAAATTTTTTTTTCACATTCTTTCAATTTTTCAAAATTATGTATAATTATTTGAAAAATCCTGAATATTTTTCATTATTCGCATATTTTGTATTTTATTCTATTTTTTTATAATTTTTTCCATTCACAATCATTTTTTGTTTGATTACATTATTTACCTCAATTACCTGCATTTATATTTTATTATATTAATGTATAATATGAATATATATAAATATATATATACATAAATATGTATATATATATATATATATATGTATGTATATATATGTGTATATATATATACATATATATATACATATGTATATTATAATTTTCAATTCACTTTTAAAAAGAGGGTAATTGAAAAAAAAAAATTTTTTTCCACAATATTTCAATTTTTGAAAATTATGTAGAATTATTGAAAGAATTCTGAATATTTTTAATTATTCGCTTATTTTTTATTTCATTTCATTTTCTTATAACTTTTTCCATTCACAATCATTTCTCATTTTATTACATTATTTACCTCAATTACCTCCATTTGTATTGTATTATATTAATGTATATTATAAATATATATGAATATATATGTATATATATATATATGTATATGTATACATACATATATATACACATATATATATATATATATAAATGTATGTATATATATATATATATGTATGTATATATATATATATATATATATATATATATATATGGGCTATTCCGCGTCAACCGGATCAGTCATCTCTCAGATATTTTTTTAATTTGGCATGTGGATTGTGTGGGACGAGTTAGATTTTTGTGCCAAAGCGCGAATCTCATAATGCAAAATTCGATTTTTTATTAACAATAACAAATTAGACTCCCATTTTTTTCAAAAATTCATAACTTCGGCAAAAAATTAGATACAATATATTTTTTTTTTTCAAATTACGCGGAAAGCTCCATAGAATTTAAAAAAAAATACGAAATGGTAAAAACAAGTTGTTATCAATTGTTTATTTAACAATTAATTTTTCAAAGATTTTCAAAACAGTGACTGACACGATCAAAAAATTTTTTTTAAATTCTGACATGTTCCTTGAACTGTACTACAACCTGTGAATTAATTCCAGAGGGGTGTTTTTCTTCGTTTTCGAGTAAAAAATCATTAAAGGTGTCGATGCGCATGAAATTGCGGCCCGCCGAGTCTCTACGTAACGGCGGGCGGCCGGTTGCCGTTCATCGCTACCCCGCGGTGGCGTCGCAGCGTTATTTTAGAGTCATTTTCACGATGTAGGACATGATTGAAGAATCTGAAA
Organism: Neodiprion pinetum; assembly: GCF_021155775.2. NCBI lineage: Eukaryota > Metazoa > Arthropoda > Insecta > Hymenoptera > Diprionidae > Neodiprion > Neodiprion pinetum. The sequence goes on from NW_027184484.1 coordinate 218,030, forward strand.
AAAATACTGTACCTTCACAAGGCCTGCTCAAAGCGATAAGTGAAGTTTCAAGAATGTGTTTTTATTTTAAAATAAGTAGCAAGTTATGTAATTATTATCATTTATGTGCACTCTCATGGTGTGTAACCGTTATTTTGAATCTCTGTAATAAAAAAACGGTGAAAAACACATTCCTGAAACTTCACTTATCGCTTTGAGCAGGCCTTGTGAAGGTACAGTATTTTTTTCAGATTCTTCAATCATGTCCTACATCGTGAAAATGACTCTAACATAACGCTGCGACGCCACCGCGGTGTAGCGGTGGACGGCAACCGGCCGCCCGCCATTACGTAGAGACTCGGCGGGCCGCAATTTCATGCGCATCGACACCTTTAATGATTTTTTACTCGAAAACGAAGAAAAACACCCCTCTGGAATTAATTCACAGGTTGTAGTACAGTTCAAGGAACATGTCAGAATTTAAAAAAAATTTTTTGATCGTGTCAGTCACTGTTTTGAAAATCTTTGAAAAATTAATTGTTAAATAAACAATTGATAACAACTTGTTTTTACCATTTCGTATTTTTTTTTAAATTCTATGGAGCTTTCCGCGTAATTTGAAAAAAAAAAATATATTGTATCTAATTTTTTGCCGAAGTTATGAATTTTTGAAAAAAATGGGAGTCTAATTTGTTATTGTTAATAAAAAATCGAATTTTGCATTATGAGATTCGCGCTTTGGCACAAAAATCTAACTCGTCCCACACAATCCACATGCCAAATTAAAAAAATATCTGAGAGATGACTGATCCGGTTGACGCGGAATAGCCCATATATATATATGTATATATATATACATGTATATATATACGTATGTATATTTTAATTTTCAATTAACTTTCAAAAAATAGGAGATTAAAAAAAAAAAATTTTCTCGCATTATTTTAATTTTTCAAAATTATGTATAATTATTAGAAAAATCCAGGAAATTCTCAATTATTCGCATATTCTTCATTTTATTTCATTTTTTCATAATTTTTTCCGTTCACAATCATTTCTCATTTTATTACATTATTTACCTCGATTACCTTCATTTGTATTGTATTATATTATTGTATGATATAAATAAATATAAATATATATATACATATATATGTATATATATATATATATACATGTATACATATATATATATATATACGCATATATATATATATATATATATATATATATATATGTATATACATATACATATATATATGCGTATGTATGATATAATTTTCAATTCACTTTCAAAAAACGGGAAATTGAAGAAAAAAAAATTTTTTCCCACGTCATTTCAATTTTTCAAAATTATGTATAATTATTGGAAAAATCCTGAATATTTTAAATCATTCGCATATTTTTTGTTTTATTTTATTTTTTCATAATTTTTTCCATTCACGATCATTTTTTATTTTAGCACATAATTCACCTTCATTATTTTCATTTATATCCTATTACATGGATGTATGATATAAAGACATGTGAATAAATATATATATATACATATATACATATATATATATATATCAACACACATATGTATATACACATATATATATATATATATATACATATATATATATATATATATATATATATATATATGTATATATATATGTATATATAAATACATATATATATACATATGTATATCGTGATTTTCAATTTACTTTTAAAAAATGGGAAATTGTACAAAACAAATTTTACTTACATTATTTCAATTTTTCCAAATTATGTTTAATTATTAGAAAAATCCTGAATATTTTTGATTACTTGCATATTTTTCATTTTATTTTATTTTCTTATAATTTTTTTCATTCACAATCATTTCTCATTTTATCACATTATTTACCTCAATTACCTTCATTTGTATTGTATTATATTAATGTATGATATAAATATATGAAAATATATATACATATATATGTATATATATATATATACATATATACATATATATATATATACGCATATATATATATATATATATATATGTATATACATATACATATAAATATGCGTATGTATGATATAAATTTCAATTTACTTTTAAGAAATGGAAAATTGGAAAGGACAAAATTGTTCTCACATTATTTCAATTTTTCAAAATTATGTATAATTATCAGAAAAATCCTGAATATTTTTAATTATTCGAATATTTTTTATTTCATTTTATTTTTTTATAATTTTTTCCGCTCACAATCATTTCTCATTTTATTACATTATTTACCTCAATTACCTTCATTTGTATTGTATTATATTAATGTATGATATAAATGAATATAAATATATATACACATATATATGTATATATATATATATATATGTATACATATACATATATACGCATATATATATATATATATATATATATATATATATATGTATATATATACATATATATACGCGTCTGTATATTATAATTTTCAATTTACTTCCAAAAAACGGAAAATTGAAGAAAAAAAAATTTTTTCTCACGTCATTTCAATTTTTCAAAATCACGTATAATTATCAGAAAAATCCTGAATATTTTTAAGTATTTGCATATTTTCTATTTTATTTTATTTTTCCATAATTTTTTCCATTCACAACCATTTTTTATTTTATTACATAATTCACCTTCATTATTTTTATTTATATCCTATTACGTGGGTGTATGATATGAAGACATGTAAATAAATATATATATATATACATATATACATATGTATATATATATACATACATATATATATATATATGTATATATATATATATATACAGGGTGTCCCTAAATTGAGGGACACGGACCAGCCAGCGTGATAGCTGACTGAAATGCAACCGAGAATTTCTTACCAGAAGCTCGTCCGACGCATAGTTTTTGAATTATAAGCGATAGCGTTACGCCAATCAGAGTGCACCATTTCATCTGGATTTGCCGCCACGAAAATTGCTGTTTTGTTCGCTGGGTGAATTATTATTATTCGGTTACAAAGTCAATTTCGGCACCACCCCTCTCTCGCTGTTGTACCCCTTCTCGAGCGCTGACCTTGGTATTGTTGCCGCGGCACACGCTGCCGGCCGCACACCCACGGACGCACACTCGTGTGTGTGATAATAAGCGAATGCCCAGCTACACAATACTACGAAACACGCATCTACGAGTGAAAATAAAAATAAATCTCCAAATAAATCAGCGGTTTTAAGATTTAATGTTATAAAACACTTCCAATCATCGATGTACGCATAAAACTAGAGATTTTAGACGATTGATATGCCGTTAGGGTTCATGATTAGTCATTCAATCAATCTGAATTATGCTTTCCGAACATTTTTTGTGTCTTTGCAACATAACTCTTCCACTAGTTTGAAATTCATCATTGACATCCGATTTTTCAATAATGCGAGGGAACAACAACTCGCTGAATTGACGTGTCAATAGGTTTGTAAATCAATTACAATTCACCTGAGTTAACACAAAATAACTGAATAAATGAGAATTCACTGAATCACTAAAAATGATATCTGAAATCATGAGAATAATTTGAGATATAACTGAATTAGGAAGAGTTTTAATAAGTCAAGTTACTTTGAATAACTTTAGATTCGTGCCAAAATTTTATGTTTAGAGAGAAAAATAATTAAATTCGAATGAAAAAGTAATTTTAAATCAAGAAGAAGAAAATTTCCAAATACCTTAATTCAAATGAAGCAATTTCAATTTAATAAATCTATCCGAATTTGAGGAAAAATAATAATTATTATTCAGACCAGAAAAATGAAGTCGAATTACATGAATAAATTCAATTAATTCAACTCAAAAAAATATGGTGTCATTCAAATTCCTAGTTATTTCCTCGTCGATTCAATGTGGGTCTGGACTGGCAAGTAACGTTGAAATTGTTGAGATCAATGCTAGTGATGGCCACTTATCTAAGAATAATCGATGTATCGATTAATCGATTTCAACAAAATAATCGGACACGGCTCGATTCAATTGTAAAAATTAATCAATTTGGTAAATTTCTGCGTGTAGTCTTAATATCAGAAGAGATATTTCGATAATTCGTAGTCTTATTCAAAATATTTTTAAGTTTGATAAATTTTGAGTGATTGATACTTAAATCACATACATCGATACTGTATTGCATCGTTCGTGTGAGTAAACAAGCGGCTCCAGACCCACATTGAATCGACGAGGAAATAACTGGGAATTTGAATGACACCATATTTTTTTGAGTTGAATTAATTGAATTTATTCATGTAATTCGACCTCATTTTTCTGGTCCGAATAATAATTATTATTTTTCCTCAAATTCGGATAGATTTATTGAATTGAAATTGCTTCATTTGGATTCAGGTATTTGGAAATTTTCTTTTTCTTGATTTAAAATTACTTTTTCATTTGAATTTAATTATTTTTCTCTCTAAACATAAAATTTTGGCACAAATCTAAAGTTATTCAAAGTAACTTGACTTATTGAAACTCTTCCTAATTCAGTTATATCTTAAATTATTCTCATGATTTCAGTTATCATTTTCAGTGATTCAGTGAATTCTCATTTATTCAGTTATTTTGTGTTAACTCAGGTGAATTGTATTTGATTTACAAACCTATTGACACGTCAATTCAGCGAGTTGTTGTTCCCTCGCATTATTGAAAAATCGGATGTCAATGATGAATTTCAAACTAGTGGAAGAGTTATGTTGCAAAGACACAAAAAATGTTCGGAAAGCATAATTCAGAGTGATTGAATGACTAATTATGAACCCTAACGGCATATCAACCGTCTAAAATCTCTAGTTTTATGCGTACATCGATAATTGGAAGTGTTTTATAACATTCAATCTTAAATCCGCTGATTCATTTGGAGATTTATTTTTATTTTCACTCGTAGATGCGTGTTTCGTAGTATTGTGTAGCTGGGCATTCGCTTATTTTCACACACACGAGTGTGCGTCCGTGGGTGTGCGGCCGGCAGCGTGTGCCGCGGCAACAATACCGAGGTCAGCGCTCGAGAAGGGTACAACAGCGAGAGAGGGGTGGTGCCGAAATTGACTTTGTAACCGAATAATAATAATTCACCCAGCGAACAAAACAGCAATTTTCGTGGCGGCAAATCCAGATGAAATGGTGCACTCTGATTGGCGTAACGCTATCGCTTATAATTCAAAAACTATGCGTCGGACGAGCTTCTGGTAAAGAAATTCTCGGTTGCATTTCAGTCAGCTATCACGCTGGCTGGTCCGTGTCCCTCAATTTAGGGACACCCTGTATATGTATGTTTATATATGTATATATATACATATACATATATATGTATATGTATATTTTAATTTTCAATATACTTTCGAAATGAGAAAAATTAAAAAAAAAAAATTTTCTCACATTATTTCAATTTTTCAAAATTATGTATAATTTTAGAAAAAATCCTAAATATTCTGAATTATTCGCATATTTTTGATTTTATTTTATTTTTTTATAATTTTTTCGATTCACAATCATTTTTTATTCTATTACATTATTAACCTCAATTACCCTCATTCATATTTCATTATATTAAGGTATAATATGAATATATATAGATATATATACATATATATGTATATATATATATACATGTATGTATGAATATATATGTATGCATGAATATACATATATATATATATATGTATATATATGTATATATATATGTATATATATATACATATATATATACGTATGTATATTATAATTTTCAATTCACTTTCAAAAAACGGGAAATTGAGGAAAAAAATTTTTTCTTACGTCATTTCAATTTTTCAAAATTATGTATAATTATTAGAAAAATCCTGAATATTTTTAATAATTCGCATATTTTTTATTTCATTTTATTTTTTCATGATTTTTTCCATTTACAATCATTTTTCATTTTATTACATTATTTACCTCAATTGCCTTTATTTATATTGTATTATATTAATGTATATTATAAATATATATGAATATATATGTATATATATATATATATGTATATGTATACATACATATATATACACATATATATATTTATATATGTATGTATGTATATATATATGTATGTATATATATATATATATATATATATATATATATATATATGTAAATATATATATACATGTATATATACGTATGTATATTATAATTTTCAATTTACTCTTCAAAAATTTGAAATTGATTAAAAAAAATTTGTCTCACATACTTCAATTTTTCAAAATTATGTATAATCACTAGAAAAATCCTAAATATTTTCAATTATTCGCATATTTTTTATTTCATTACATAATTCACCTTCATTATTTTTATTTATATCCTATTACATGGATGTATAATATAAAGACATGTTAATAAATATATATATATATATATATATATATATATATATCTGTACATATATATATATACACATATACATATATACATATATATATACATATGTTTATCATGATTTTCAGTTTACTTTGAAAAATGGGAAATGAAAAAAAAAAATTTTTTTTTTATCATTTCAATTTTTCAAAATTATGTGTAGTTATTGGAAAAATCCCGAATATTTTGAATTATTTGCTTATTTTTTATTTTATTTCATTTTTTTATAATTATATCCATTCACAATCATTTTTTATTTGATGACATTATTTACCTCAATTACCTTCATTTATATTTTATTATATTAATGTATAATATGAATACATATAAATATATATATACGTATATATGCATATATATATATATATGTATGTATATATATGTATATATATATATACATATATATATACATATGTATATTATAATTTTCAATTTCCTTTTAAAAAGAGGGTAATTGAAGAAAAAAAAATTATTTAACAATATTTCAATTTTTGAAAATTATGTAGAATTATTAAAAAAATTCTGAATATTTTTAATTATCCGCTTATTTTTTATTTTATTTCATTTTTTTATAATTTTTTTCATTTACAATCATTTCTCATTTTATTACAATATTCACCTCAATTACCTTCATTTGTATTGTATTATATTAATGTATATTATGAAGATATATGGATATATGTATATGAATATATATATATATATATATATATATACATATATATATATACACATATATACATATATACATATACATATATATACATATATATGTATGTATATATATATATGTATACATATATACATATATATATACGTATGTATATTATAATTTTCAATTTACTCTTAAAAAATGGGAAATCTAGATAAAAAAAAATTTTTCTCACATTATTCCAATTCTTCAAAATTATGTATAATTATCAGAAAAATCCTGAATATTTTTAATTATTCGCATATTTTTTATTTTATTTTATTTTTTTATAATTTTTTCCATTCACAATCATTTTTCATTTTATTACATAATTCACCTTCATTATTTTTATTTATATCCTATTACACGGATGTATTATATAAAGACATGTTAATAAATATATATATATACATATATATGTATATATATATATACATACATATATACATATATATATATTTAAACGCATATATATATATATATATATATATATGTATATACATATACATATATATATGCGTATGTATGATATAAATTTCAATTTACTTTTAAGAAATGGTAAATTAAAAAGAAAAAAATTTTTCTCACATTATTTCAATTTTTCAAAATTATGTATAATTATCAGAAAAATCCTGAATATTTTTACTTATTCGCATATTTTTTATTTCATTTTATTTTTTTATAATTTTTTTCATTCACAATCATTTCTTATTGTATTACATTATTTTCCTCAATTACCTTCATTTGTATTGTATTATATTGATGTATGATATGAATAAATATAAATACATATATACATATATATGTTCATATATATATATATATGTATACATATATATATATATACGCATATATATATATATATATATATATATATATATATATATATATATATATATTTATATATATATATATATATACATATATATATATATATGCATATATATATACATATATATATGCGTATGTATAATATAATTTTCAATTCACTTTCAAAGAACGGGAAATTGAAGAAAAAAAAATTTTTCCTCACGTCATTTCAATTTTTCAAAATTACGTATAATTATCAGACAAATCCTGAATATTTTTGATTATTCGCATATTTTCTTTTATATTTTATTTTTTCATAATTTTTTTCATTCACAATCATTTTTTATTTTATTACATAATTCACTTTCATTATTTTCATTTTTATCCTATTACATGGATGTATGATATAAAGACATGTAAATAAATATATATATATACATATATACATATATATATATATATTCATACATATATGTATGAACACACATATATATATATATATATATATATATATATATATATATATATATATATATATATATGTATATGTATATATATATACATATATATATACATATGTATATCGTGATTTTCAATTCACTTTCAAAAAATGGGAAATTGAAAAAAACAAATTTTACTTACATTATTTCAATTTTTCCAAATTATGTTTAATTATTAGAAAAATCCTGAATATTTTTGATTACTTGCATATTTTTCATTCTATTTTATTTTTTCATAATTTTTTCCATTCACAATCATTTTTCATTTTATTACATTATTTACCTCAATTACCTTCATTTGTATTGTATTATATTATTGTATGATATGAATAAATATAAATATATATATACATATATATGTATATATATATATATAAATATAAATGTATACATATATATATATATACGCATATATATATATATATATATGTATATATATATATATGTATATATATATACATATATATATACGTATGTGTATTATAATTTTCAATTCACTTTTAAAAAATGGGAAATTGCAAAAAAAAAATTTTTTTTCACGTTATTTCAATTTTTTAAAATTATGTTTGATTATCAGAGGAATCCTCAATATTTTCAATTATTTGCAAATGTTTTATTCTATTTTATTTTGTTATAATTTTTTTCCATTCACAATCATTTTTTATTTTATTACATTATTTACCTCGATTACCTTCATTTATATTTGATCATATTATTGTATAATATGAATATATATAAATATATATATACATATATATGTATATATATATATATATGTATGTATATATATGTATATATATATATATATAAACGCATATATATATATATATATATATATATATATATATGTATATACATATACATATATATTTGCGTATGTATGATATAATTTTCACTTCACTTTCAAAAAACGGGAAATTGAAGGAAACAAAATTTTTCCTTACGTCATTTCAATTTTTCAAAATTATGTATAATTATTAGAAAAATCCTGAATATTTCTAATCATTCGCATATTTTTTGTTTTATTTTATTTTTTCATAATTTTTTCCATTTACAATCATTTTTTATTTTATTACATAATTCACCTTCATTATTTTCATTTATATCCTATTACATGGATGTATGATATAAAGACATGTAAATAAATATATATATATACATATATATATACATATGTATATCGTGATTTTCAATTTACTTTTAAAAAATGGAAAATTGAAAAAAAAATTTTACTTACATTATTTCAATTTTTCCAAATTATGTTTAATTATTAGGAAAATCCTAAATATTTTCAATTACTTGCATATTTTTCATTTTATATAATTTTTTTATAATTTTTTTCCATTCACAATCATCTTTCATTTCATGACATGATTCACCTTCATTATTTTTATTTATATCCTATTACACGGATGTATTATATAAAGACATGTTAATAAATATATATATATACAAATATACATATATATGTATATATACATACATATATCTATATATATATATATATATATATATATATGTATGTTTATATATGTATATATATATATATACATATATACACATAAACATATATATATACATATGTATATCATAATTTTCAGTTTACTTCTAAAAAATGGGAAATTGAAAAGAAAAAATTTTTTTTTCATTATTTCAATTTTTCAAAATTATGTGTAGTTATCAGAAAAATCCTGAATATTTTGAATTATTTGCTTATTTTTTATATTATTTCATTTTTTTATAATTATATCCATTTACAATCATTTTTTATTTGATTACATTATTTACCTCAATGACCTTCATTCATATTTTATTATATCAATGTATAATATGAATATATATAAATATATATATACATATATATGTATATATATATATATGTATGTATATATATGTATATATATATATATATATAAGTAAATCCCTTATCTTTCGTAGTTAAGGGCTATCTTGTTTTCAATAAGGTACTGCGGTTGATGCTGGTAATAACTGTAATATATTTACACTATTTACATATGTTCAAACGATTCAGATAATTACAATATGGAATTATGCCCAGGATTACCTGAATCAACAACTAGTACTTATAATTATTAACTTTGTTTGATTATAAACCTTAGCGCCAAGCGCTACGAGCCTTTTGCGTGTTTCTGTTTGGATTACGCAGTTTCGACTTTTCAGCATGACGACCGCTGTCTCTGGCTTGGTAGGTGTGCCGAGCGGACGACCTCTGATAGTCGCGCTGTAGTTTGGATTAGTCTCAAACTTACATCCCCCCCTCCCCCCCCCCTCCCAGACTTATGTTTCAGGAGTCAGGAGTCTGGAAATAGGGGATCATTTTATTTGCATGATAAACGTTTGACTCTGGTGTTTTAAATCCCGAGTCAATAATATACAGTAAGTCAGAGATTTTTTTCCTTATTCTAAACGGGCCCACTCTGACCGGATCAAGTTTTTTCCTATTTAACCGACTTCCGTTCTGAATATAAACAAGATCACCGACTTCGTATGTTATTTTTCGTTTATTTTTATCATAGTAAACTTTATTTTGATTATGTATTTTTTCTGCATTTAAAAATGCTATTTTTCTGTTTTTCTCTAAATTTTCTAAGTTGTTTTCGTTAAGTTCCGACGGGAGATAGGATTTATCAATTCCATTTAAAAGGTAATTCGGTGTAAACTTTGTTGTGCTGTGTATTGTGTTATTGTAGTTTTCTACACACTGTTCAGCTATGACTGACCACGGCCGGTCTTTTTTTTCAAATATTTTACACCTAATCGCATTAACTAATGTTTGATTTGTCCGTTCATTTTGCCCGTTTGAAAAGGGGCAGTCTACCGCGGTGAAAATGTTTGTTATGTTTTCTGCTTTTAGATAATTTTTAAATTCTTTTGAGTTTATTCCCGCGTATTGATCAGTTAGAAGTACTTTTATTTTTCCCTTTTTCTGAACTTTTTTTACTAGATTTATGAAATCTTTTGCTGTCTGTGTTTTTGCGATCAATACAAAGGCGTACTTCGTGAAGTGGTCTACGATTAAATGCAAGTATTTTTTTGGTGATTTGTTTCCGCTGAACCCTCCTATTGTATCCAAGGATATTATTTGAAACGGCTCCAACGCTGGACCTAATTGTGAAAGGGGTTGAATAAAATTTCCGAACCTTGATTTATTTCTTACGCAAGTGTCGCATGCTCGACAAATAAGTTTTATATGTTTGTGCATGTTTTTAAAATAGTATTTTGGGGTTAAAGTCAGAGTTAACTGCTTTACTCCAATATGACTTTCGTTGTGTATATTTTTTATCATTTGAATACCTAACTTTTCCGTCACCCATATTTTTTCTTTGTTATTTAAGATTTTATAACAAATGTTATTTTTTTTTACTGTTTTATCCTCTTTTTTTATATGTAATTGTTTTTGGTCGTTCCTCAGTTCTTCCATCGATAAAAAATTTACTATTTTTATAGCCGTTTCACTGCTTGTGTTTTCATCTAGTACTGGGTTTCGAGAAAAGCTATCTGCTTCTGCATTATTTTTGCCTGGGTTATACTTGATTTCAAAATCAAAGTTTGAGATGTAGTTTAATAATGCTAATAGTTCAGGATCTTTACTCTTTTTTACATTAAAGTTTTCAAGCGGTTTGTGGTCTGTGAAGATCGTGAATTTATTTCCTATAAGTTTATATTGCCAATATAAAATACACTCTTTTATCGCCAGGACTTCCAAGAATATAGCGCGTTTGTTTTCTTGCGGTTTTGTTAGTTTTTTTGAAAAAAAAAAGACTGGTTTTATAGAATTGTCTTTTTGAGGTTGTTTTAAAATTGCTGCTACTCCTTTTTTGGATGCATCTGTAAAAATGTATATAGGAAGTTTCGGGTCAAAAATTGCCAATATCGGCTCAGAGCTGAGATAGTTTTTAATTTTTTTAAAACTGTCTTCACATTCTTGTGTCCATTCGAATTTTACATTTTTTCTAAGTAAATTATGTAGTGGTTCTAATTCTATCGAAGCTTTCGGTATGTATTTTAAGTAGAAATTTATTTTTCCCAAGAGTTGCCTCACATTTTTTTGATTCTGCGGTTTCGGAAATTTTTTTATTGCTATTAAGTTATCATTTAGAGGTTTTATCTTATTTTCTTTTATTTCATGTCCCAAATAGATAACTGACTTTTTTGCAAATGTGCATTTTTTTTTGTTTAACTTAAAACCCGCTTTTTCTATGGCGATGAGAGTTTCGTTAATGTGACGTGAATGATCTGAAGAATTTTTTGAAAATATCAAAATATCATCGATATAATTTATCGCGAATTTCTCGAGATTGTTTTTCGCTAATACGTCACTCAGAATTCTCTGAAAAATTGCCGGAGACGATTTTAAGCCGAAAGGCAAACATTTCCATTGCCAATGCCCGTTTTGGGTTATAAACGCGGTTTTATATCTATCTTTTTCTCTAATCGGGATTGACCAGAAGGCCGAATTTATATCTAATTTTGTAAAAAATTTGCAATCCCGGACTTGCATTAGCAGATCGTCAATGATTGGGAATGGGTGGCATTCTGGTATAATTATTTTATTTAGTTCGCTATAGTCTACGCATAACCGTGACTTTCTCCCTTCTTCTTTCTTCAAAACAAGAGTTACCGGGGAAGCGAACGGACTAGTCGAGCGTTCAATTAAACCTACTTTCAGTAATGATTTTATTTGTGAATTTATTTCTTCGCTATCCGCTATAGAGCATTTGTACGGTTTTCGCGCAATATATTTATTTTTGGTAAGCTTTACTGGCGCCTCGTAGCCTGTTACTTTGCCTACTTTGAACTTGTCCTCTGTAAACAGCTGTTTGTGTTTATTCCACACGCGTTCCAAATAGATCTCACTGTTTACCGCTATGTTTGTTGACATAGATTCTGTTTTCCTATTCTCATGTAACTGACATTTCTTTGTATCATTTTGAAAAATTTTCAAATTTTCATTCTGACACAGTTTAAATTCTTTGATTGCATCTAAACCTAACAAAATGTCATCCTGAAAAGAGACACTTTTTACAATATAAAAACATATTGTTTTTGAAATATTAAAAATTTTTGTTCTTAGATTTATTGAGCCTAACGTATTCGTAGTGCCTGCAAATGTATTGAGTTTGTTTACCCCACTTATTTTTTTGTTTAATTTTAATTTTACCACTGTATCATAATTTATTATCGATACGTTTGCTCCCGAGTCATATACCGCAACGACTGGAGTATCCTCGATACCTATTGTTAATCTGATAAGTGGGGTCGCCATCCGTTTTTTGATTCGTCAGAAGACGCTACGCTCTCTTCAATGTTCGTGTTATTTATTATACGTATTTTATCATTTCTTGTTTTCTCTTTATCATAGAGTTTTAACCTGCACACATCTTCTGAGTGATACCTGTTTGGAAATCCTTTTTTATTGCAGTAGGAGCATGGTTTTTTTTCTGATTTATTTTCCTCTGGGATTTTTGTTTTGATTTTTTTCTCTACAAGACCTTCTGACTGATTTATGAGCGACATTAATTTATCAATTGTATCTAAATCTTTTCTATTTATGTGTACTTGAATTTTTGCTGGTAAGCCCAAAACAATTAAATTTATTTGAGTGTTTTCTGATATTTTAGAATCTGTGTCTAAAAGCAGATTTCTCTTTTTTAGTGCGTACTCTAAAAGCGAACCATTTAAATAACGAAATTCGTATGCATACTTTATTTCTGGCCACCCTATCACGGCAAAAGTATCTAAAAAGGAATTTTTCCAATGCTCCCATGGCCTTGTAATCCTATTTATTTTCAAAAAGCTTTGAAACCAGTCAAGGGCCGGTCCCTCCAAAAAAAATCTCAACGTCTCTGCGTAGTTTTCTTCTCTACATTTTAAACGGGTGCACTCGCTCACGAAAAGATCCATAAAAATAGCCGCGTTCTGGTTTTTTCCTGAGAATTTTTCCAGAATCATGTTTTTCACTCGTGACGTTATCTTTTCATGCGGAAAGGTTTCAAAATTATGGGTGGGAACGGGACTGGGATCACCATACGCTCGACATTCATCCAAATAAATACCGTCGTAACATACATTTCCCTCTTCATCTAAGTATTGCCCTTCAAGTTCATCTACTAGCGAAATCCACACCTTCCGGAACTTTCCCCGTGTTTTAACACTCTTGACTATATTTTTCACGATCTTCGTTTCGAAGAGTTTTGGATGATTCTCTTTCGTTGAAAAGTGTTCCGGAAATTCATAAGTCGTGTCCTCTCCTTCTAATTGAATTGTGCGAACTCTCAAAATGGTGGTTCTAGCGTCTAATGCCTCGGAGACAAAGCAGAATTTTGCTCGAACCACAGCCATAGTTGTTGATTTATAAGTCAATCCCTTATCTTTCGTAGTTAAGGGCTATCTTGTTTTCAATAAGGTACTGCGGTTGATGCTGGTAATAACTGTAATATATTTACACTATTTACATATGTTCAAACGATTCAGATAATTACAATATGGAATTATGCCCAGGATTACCTGAATCAACAACTAGTACTTATAATTATTAACTTTGTTTGATTATAAACCTTAGCGCCAAGCGCTACGAGCCTTTTGCGTGTTTCTGTTTGGATTACGCAGTTTCGACTAATCAGCATGACGACCGCTGTCTCTGGCTTGGTAGGTGTGCCGAGCGGACGACCTCTGATAGTCGCGCTGTAGTTTGGATTAGTCTCAAACTTACATATATATATACATATGTATATTATAATTTTCAATTCACTTTTAAAAAGAGGGTAATTGAAAAAAAAAAAATTTTTCAACAATATTTCTATTTTTGAAAATGATGTAGAATTATTAAAAAAATTCTGAATATTTTGAATTATCCGCTTATTTTTTATTTTATTTCATTTCTTTATAATTTTTTCCATTTACAATCATTTCTCATTTTATTACATTATTTACCTCAATTACCTTCACTTGTATTGTATTATATTAATGTATATTATGAATATATATGAATATATATGTATATATATATATATATATACATATATATATATACACATATATATATATATATGTATGTATATATATATATATATATATATATATGTATATATATAGACATATATATATACGTATGTATATTATAATTTTCAATTTACTTTTAAAAAATGGGAAATCTAAATGAAAAAAAATTTTTCTCACATTATTCCAATTTTTCAAAATTATGTAAAATGATTAGTAAAATCCTAAATATTTTTAATTATTCGCATATTTTTTATTTAATTTTATTATAATTATTTCCATTCACTATCATTTTTTATTTGATTACATTATTTACCTCAATGACCTTTATTTATATTTTATTATAATAATGTATAATGTAAATATATATAAATACATATATACATATATATGTATATATGTATATATATGTATGTATATATACGTATATAAAGATATATACATATATATATACATATGTATATTATAATTTTCAATTTACTTTCAAAAAGAGGGTAATTAAAAAAAAAATTTTCTTCACAATATTTCAATTTTTGGAAATTATCTAGAATTATTAAAAAAATTCTGAATATTTTTAATAATTCGCTTATTTTTTATTTTATTTTTTTATAATTATTTCCATTCACAATCATTTTTTATTTGATTACATTATTTACCTCAATTACCTTCATTCATATTTTATTATATAATTGTATAATATAAATATATATAAATATATACATACAAATATATCTGTGTATATATATATGTATATATGTATACATATATATATATATATATATATATATGTATATATATATATGTATGTATATATGTATGTATATATATCTATATATATATATGTATATCTATATACATATATATATACAAATGTATATCATGATTTTCAATTTACTTTTAAAAAATGGGAAATTAAAAAAAAAAAATCTTCTCACATTATTTCAAATTTTCAAAATTATGTATAATTGTTAGAGAAATCCTGAATATTTTTAATTATTCGCATATTTTTTATTTCATTTTATTTTTTTATAATTTTTTCCATCCACAATCATTCTTTATTTCATTACATTATTGACCTCAATTACCTTCATTTGTATTGTATTATATTGATGTATGATATAAATGAATATAAATATATATATACATATAGATGTTTATGTATATATATATGTATACATATATATATATATACGCATATATATATATATATATATATATATATATATATATATATTTATATATATATATATATATATATATTTATATATATGTATATATATATATATATTTATACATATATATATGCGTATGTATAATATAATTTTCAATTCACTTTCAAAAAACGGAAAATTAGAAAAAAAAAAAATTTTTTTTTCACGTCATTTCAATTTTTCAAAATTATGTGTAGTTATCAGAAAAATCCTGAATATTTTGAATTATTTGCTTATTTTTTATTTTATTTCATTTTTTCATAATTATATCCATTCACAATCATTTTTTATTTGATTACATTATTTACCTCAATTACCTTCATTTATATTTTATTATATTAATGTATAATATGAATATATATAAATATATATATACATATATATGTATATATATATATATGTATGTATATATATGTATATATATATATATATATATATATATATACATATGTATATTATAATTTTCAATTCACTTTTGAAAAATGGGAAATCTGAATGAAAAACAATTTTTCTGAAATTATTCGAATTTTTAAAATTATGTGAAATTATTAGTAAAATCCTAAATATTTTTAATTATTCGCATATTTTTTATTTAATTTTTTCATAATTATTTCCATTCACAATCATTTTTTATTTGATTACATTATTTACCTCAATGACCTTCATTTATATTTTATTATAATAATGTATAATATGAATATATATAAATATATATACACATATATGTATATATGTATATGTATACATACATATATATACACATATATATATAGATATATGTATGTATATATATATATATATGTATGTATATATATATATACATGTATATATATACGTATGTATATTATAATTTTCAATTCACTTTCAAAAAACGGGAAATTGAAGAAAAAAAAATTTTTTCTCACCTCATTTCAATTTTTCAAAATTATGCATTATTATTAGAAAAATCCTGAATATTTTAAATTATTCGCATATTTTTTATTTTATTCAATTTTTTCATGATTTTTTCCATTCACAATCATTCTTCATTTTATCACATTATTTACCTTAATTACCTTCATTTGTATTGTATTATAATAATGTATATTATAAATACATATGGATATACATGTATATATATATATATATATATATATATATATATATATATATGCATACATATATATATATACGCATATATATATATATGCATATATATATAAATATACATATATATATATGTATATATATATATATATATATATGTATATATATATACATATATATATACGTATGTATATTATAATTTTCAATTTACTTTCAAAAAATGGGAAATCTAAATAAGAAAAATTTTTCTCACATTATTTCAATTTTTCAAAATTATGTAAAATGATTAGAAAAATCCTCAATATTTTTGATTATTCGCATATTTTTTATTTTATTTTTTCATAATTATTTCCATTCACAATCATTTTTTATTTGATTACATTATTTACCTCAATTACCTTCATTTATATTTCATTATAATAATGTATAATATAAATATATATGAATATACATGTATATGTATATATATATATATGTATACATATATATATATACGCATATATATATATATATATATATATATATATATATATATATATATATATATATATATATATATATATATATATATATATATATATGTATATATATATATATATATATATATGTATATATATATACATATATATATACGTATGTATATTATAATTCTCAATTTACTTTTAAAAAATGGGAATTCTGAATGAAAAAAAATTTTTCTCACATTATTTCAATTTTTCAAAATAATGTAAAATTATTAGAAAAATCCTTAATATTTTCAATTATTCGAATATTTTTTATATCATTTTTTTATAATTATTTCCATTCACAATCATTTTTCATTTGATTACATTATCGACCTCAATTACCCTCATGTATATTTTATTATAATAATGTATAATATGAATATATATAAATATATATATACATATATATGTATAAATATATATATGCATGTATATATATGTATATATATATATACATATATATATACATACGTATTTTATAAATTTCAATTTACTTTTCAGAGATGGAAAATTGAAAAGAAAAAAAAATTTTCTCTCATTATTTCAATTTTTCAAAATTATGTATAATTATCAGAAAAATCCTGAATATTTTTAATTATTCGCATATTTTTTATTTCATTTTATTTTTTTTTTAATTTTTTTCCATTTACAATCATTTTTCATTTTATTACATTATTTACCTCAATTACCTTCATTTGAATTGTATTATATTAATGTATATTATGAATATATATAAATATATATGTATATATATATACATATATATATACGTATGTATATTCTAATTTTCAACCTACTTTTCAAAAATGGGAAATCTAAATGAAAAAAAATTTTTCTCACATTATTTCAATTTTTCAAAATTATGTATACTTATTAGAAAAATCCTAAATATTTTCAATCATTCGCATATTTTTTATTTCATTTTATTTTTTTATAATTTTTTCCATTCACAATCATTTTTTATTTCATTACATAATTCACCTTTATTTTTTTTATTTATATCCTATCACATGAATGTATTATATAAAGACATGTTAATAAATATATATATATACATATATATACATATATATATATATGTATGTTTATACATGTATATATATATATATACATATATATATATATATGTGTATTTCAATTTTCAATTTATTTTTAAAAAAAGGAAAATTGAAAAAAAAAAAAATCTTCTCACATTATTTCAATTTCTTAAAATTATGTTTAATTATCGGAGAAATCCTAAATATTTTTGATTATTTGCA
>NW_027184484.1:240000-277500 GCF_021155775.2 Neodiprion pinetum
TTTTAAATTCACTTTCAAAAAACGGGAAAATGAAGAAAAAAAAATTTTTTCTCACGTCATTTCAATTTTTCAAAATTATGTATAATTATTAGAAAAATCCTGAATATTTTTAATTAATCGCATATTCTCTATTTTATTTTATTTTTTCATGATTTTTTCCATTTACAATCATTTTTTATTTGATTACATTATTTACCTCAATTACCTTCATTTATATTTTATTATAATAATGTATAATATGAATATATATAAATATATATATACATATATATGTATATATATATATATATGCATGTATATATATGTATATATATATATACATATATATATACATATGTATTTTATAAATTTCAATTTACTTTTCAGAGATGGAAAATTGAGATGAAAAAAATTTCACTCACATCATTTTAATTTTTCAAAATTATGTATAATTATCAGGAAAAATCCTGAATATTTTTAATTATTCGCATATTTTCTATCTGATTTTATTTTTTTATAATTTTTTTCCATCCACAATCATTTTTCATTTCATTACATGATTCACCTTCATTATTTTTATTTATATCCTATTACACGGATGTATTATATAAAGACATGTTAATAAATATATATATATACAAATATACATATATATATATATATACATACATATATCTATATATATATATATATATATATATATATATATATATATATATATATGTATGTTTATATATGTATATATATATATACATATATATGTACATATACATATATACACATATACATATATATATACATATGTATATCATAATTTTCAGTTTACTTCTAAAACATGGGAAATTGGAAAAAAAAAATTTTTTTTTCATTATTTCAATTTTTCAAAATTATGTGTAGTTATCAGAAAAATCCTGAATATTTTGAATTATTTGCTTATTTTTTATTTTATTTCATTTTTTTATAATTATATCCATTTACAATCATTCTTTATTTGATTACATTATTTACCTCAATGACCTTCATTTATATTTTATTATAATGATGTATAATATGATTATATATAAATATATATATACATATATATGTATATATGTATATATATGTATGTATATATATGTATATATATATATACATATATATATACATATGTATATTATAATTTTCAATTCACTTTCAAAAAGAGGGTTATTGGAAAAAAAAAATTTTCTCCACAATATTTCAATTTTTGAAAATTATCTAGAATTATTGAAAAAATTCTGAATATTTTGAATAATTCGCTTATTTTTTATTTTATTTTTTTATAATTATTTCTATTCACAATCATTTTTGAATTGATTACATTATTTACCTTAATTACCTTCATTCATATTTTATTATAATAATGTATAATATGAATATATAAATATATATATACATATATATGTATATATGTATATATATGTATGTATATATATACATATGTATATCATGATTCTCAGTTCACTTCTAAAAAATGGGAAATTGAGAAGAAAAAATTTTTTTTTCATTATTTCAATTTTTCAAAATTATGTATAATTATTAGAAAAATCCTGAATATTTTTAATTATTCCCATATTTTTTATTCTATTTTATTTTTTCATAATTTTTTTCATTCACGATTATTTTTTATTTTATTACATCATTCACCTCAATTACCTTCATTTATATTTTATTATAATAATGTATAATATGAATATATATAAATATATATATACATATATATGTATATATATATATATATGCATGTATATATATGTAAATATATATACATATATATATACATATGGATTTTATAAATTTCAATTTGCTTTTCAGAGATGGAAAATTGAAAAGAAGAAAATTTTACTCATATTATTTCAATTTTTCAAAATTATGTATAATTATTAGAAAAATCCTGAATATTTTTAATTCTTCGCATATTTTTTTTTTTATTTTATTTTTTCATAATTTTTTCCATTCACAAGTATTTTTCATTTTATCACATAATTCACCTTCATCATTTTTATTTATATCCTATGACATGGATGTATGATATAAAGACATGTAAATAAATATATATATATACATATATACATATATATATATATATACATATATATATATATATGTATATATACATATATATATGTATGTTTATATATGTATATATATACATATACATATATATGTATATGTATATTTTAATTTTCAATATACTTTCAAAATGAGGAAAATTGAAAAAAAAAAAATTTTCTCACATTATTTCAATTTTTCAAAATTATGTAAAATTATTAGAAAAATCCTAAATATTTATAATAATTCGCATATTTTTTATTTCATTTTTTTATAATTATTTCTATTCACAATCATTTTTTATTTGATTACATCATTTACCTCAATTACCTTCATTTATATTTTATTATAATAATGCATAATATGAATATATATAAATATATATATACATATATATGTATATATATAAATATATGCATGTATATATATGTATATATATATATACATATATATATACATATGTATTTTATAAATTTCAATTTACTTTTCAGAGATGGAAAATTGAAAAGAAAAAAATTTTACTCACATTATTTTAATTTTTTAAAATTATGTATAATTATCAGGAAAAATCCTGAATATTTTTAATTATTCGCATATTTTCTATTTCATTTTATTTTTTTATAATTTTTTCCCATTCACAATCATTTTTCATTTCATTACATGATTCACCTTCATTATTTTTATTTATATCCTATTACACGGATGTATTACATAAGGACATGTTAATAAATATATATATATACAAATATACATATATATATATATATACATACATATATCTATATATATATATATATATATATATATATATATATATATATATATATATATATATGTATGTTTATATATGTATATATATATATATATATACATATATATGTACATATACATATATACACATATACGTATATATATACATATGTATATCATGATTTTCAGTTTACTTCTAAATCATGGGAAATTGGAAAAAAAAATTTTTTTTTCATTATTTCAATTTTTCAAAATTATGTGTAGTTATCAGGAAAATCCTGAACATTTTGAATTATCTGCTTATTTTTTATTTTATTTCATTTTTTTATAATTATATCCATTTACAATCATTTTTTATTTGATTACATTATTTACCCCTATTACCTTCATTCATATTTTATTATATCAATGTATAATATGAATATATATAAATATATATATACATATATATGTATATATATATATATGTATGTATATATATGTATATATATATATATATATGTATATATACATATGTATATTATAATTTTCAATTCACTTTTAAAAAGAGGGTCATTGGAAAAAAAAAAATTTTTTAACAATATTTCAATTTTTGAAAATTATGTAGAATTATTAAAAAAATTCTGAATATTTTAAATTATCCGCTTATTTTTTATTTTATTTCATTTCTTAATAATTTTTTCCATTTACAATCATTTCTCATTTTATTACGTTATTTACCTCAATTACCTTCATTTGTATTGTATTATATTAATGTATATTATGAATATATATGAATATATATGTATATATGTATATATATATATATATATATATACATATATATATATACACATATATATATATATATATATATATATGTATATATATATACATATATATATATACGTACGTATATTATAATTTTCAATTTACTTTTAGAAATGGGAAATCTAAATAAAAAAAAATTTTTCTTACATTATTCCAATTTTTCAAAATTATGTAAAATAATTAGTGAAATCCTAAATATTTTTAATTATTCGCATATTTTTTATTTAATTTTTTTATAATTATTTCCATTCACAATCATTTTTTATTTGATTACATTATTTACCTCAAAGACCTTCATTTATATTTTATTATAATAATGTATATTATGAATATATATAAATATATATATACATATATATGTATATATGTATATATATGTATGTATATATATGTATATATATATATACATATATATATACATATGTATATTATAATTTTCAATTCACTTTCAAAAAGAGGGTAATTGAAAAAAAAAATTTTCTCCACAATATTTCAATTTTTGAAAATTATCTAGAATTATTAAAAAAATTCTGAATATTTTTAATAATTCGCTTATTTTTTATTTTATTTTTTTATAATTATTTCTATTCACAATCATTTTTTAATTGATTACATTATTTACCTCAATTACCTTCATTTATATTTTATTATAATAATGTATAATATGAATATATATAAATATATATATACATATATATGTATATATGTATATATATGTATGTATATATATGTATATATATACACATATATATATATACATATGTATATTATAATTTTCAATTTCCCTTCAAAAAATGGAAAATTGAAAAGAAAAAAATTTTCCTCACATTATTCTAATTTTTCAAAATTATGTATAATTATTAGAAAAATCCTGAATATTTTCAATTATTCGCATATTTTTTATTTTATTTTTTTTTTTCATAATTTTTTTTATTAACGATCATTTTTTATTTCATTACATTATTTACCTATATTACCTTTATTCATATTTCATTATATTAATGTGAGATATAAATATATATAAATATAGATTTACATATATATGTATATATATATATATATATATATTCATACATATATATATATACACATGTATATATATATATACATATGTATATCATGATTTTCAATTTACTTTCAAAAAATGGGAAATTAAAAAAAAAAATTTTTCTCACATCATTTCAATTTTTCAAAATCATGTATAATCATTAGAAAAATCCTGAATATTTTTAATTATTCGCATATTTTTTGTTCTTTTTCATTTTTCATATTTTTTTCCATTCACGATCATTTTTCATTCTATTACATTATTTACCTCAATTACCTACATTTGTATTGTATTATATTAATGTATATTATAAATATATATGAATATATATGTATATATATATACATATATATATACGTATGTATATTATAATTTTCAATTTACTTTTAAAAAATGGAAAATCCAAATAAAAAAAAATTTTTCTTACATTATTTCAATTTTTCAAAATTATGTATAATTATTAGAAAAATCCTGAATATTTTCATTTATTTGCATATTTTTTATTTCATTTTATTTTTTTATAATTTTATCCATTCACAATCATTTTTTATTTCATCACATAATCCACCTTTATTATTTTTTTCTATATCCCATTACATGGATGTATAAAAGAAGGACATGTTAATAAATATATATATATATATATATATATATATGTGTTTATATATGTATGTATTATTATATATATATATATATATATATACATATATGTATATATATATTCATATATATATACATATGTATATCATGATTCTCAGTTTACTTCTAAAAAATGGGAAATTGAGAAAAAAAAATTTTTTTTTCATTATTTCAATTTTTTAAAATTATGTATAATTATTAGAAAAATCCTGAATATTTTTAATTATTCCCATATTTTTTATTCTATTTTATTTTTTCATAATTTTTTCCATTCACGATTATTTTTTATTTTATTACATCATTCACCTCAATTACCTTCATTTATATTTTATTATATAATTGTATAATATAAATATATATAAATATATACATACATACATATCTGTATATATATATGTATATATGTATACATATATATATATATATATATATGTATATATATATGTATATATATATATATATGTATGTATATATGTATGTATATATGTCTATATATATATATGTATATGTATACATATGTGTATATACACATATATATATATATATATATATATATATATATATATATATATATATATATATATATATATATATATATATATATATATATATATATATATATATATATACATATATATATACGTATGTATATTATTATTTTCAATTTACTTTTAAAAAGGGGGTAATTGGAAAAAAAATTTTTTTTCACAATATTTCAATTTTTGAAAATTATGTAAAATTATTAGAAAAATCCTAAATATTTTTACTTATTCGCATATTTGTTATTTCATTTTTTTATAATTATTTCCATTCACAATCATTTTTTATTTGATTACATTATTCACCTCAATTACCTTCATTTATATTTTATTATAATAATGTATAATATAAATATATATAAATATATATATACATATATATGTATATATGTATATTTATACATACATATATATACACATAAATATATAGATATATGTATGTATATATATATATGTATGTATAAATATATATATATATATATATATATATATATATGTATATATATATACATGTTTATATATACGCATGTATATCATAATTTCCAATTCACTTTCAAAAAACGGGAAATTGAAGAAAAAAAAATTTTTTCTCACGTCATTTCAATTTTTTAAAATTATGTCAAATTATTAGGAAAATCCTAAATATTTTTGATTATTCGCATATTTTTTATTTCATTTTTTCATAATTATTTCCATTCACAATCATTTTTTATTTGAATACATTATTTACCTCAATTACCTTCATTTATATTTTATTTTAATAATGTATAATATGGATATATAAATATATATATACATATATATGTATATATATATATATATGCATGTATATATATGTATATATATATGTACATATATATATACATATGTATTTTATAATTTTCAATTTACCTTTAAAAAGAGGGTCATTGAAAAACAAAAATTTTTTCCACAATATACCAATTTTTGAAAATTATGTAGAATTATTGAAAAAATTCTGAATATTTTTAATCATTCGCTTATTTTTTATTGTATTTCATTTTTTTATAATTTTTTCCATTCACAATCATTTTTCATTCTATTACATTATTTACCTCAATTACCTTCATTCGTATTTCATTATATTATTGTATGATATAGATATATATGAATATATATGTACATATATGTATATATATATATATATATATATATAGATTAATACATATGTATATATACACATATATATATATATATATATATATATATATATATATATATATATATGTATATATGTATATATATATACATATATATATACATATGTATATCATGATTCTCAGTTTACTTCTGAAAAATGAGAAATTGAGAAAAAAAAATTTTTTTCTCATTATTTCAATTTTTCAAAATTATGTATAATTATTAGAAAAATCCTGAATATTTTCAATTATTCCCATATTTTTCATTCTATTTCATTTTTTCATAATTTTTTCCATTCACGATTATTTTTTATTTTATTACATTATTCACCTCAATTACCTTCATTTATATTTTATCATATAATTGTATAATATAAATATATATAAATATATACATACATACATATCTGTATATATATATGTATATATGTATACATATATATATATATATATATATATATATATGTAGATATATATATATATATATGTATGTATATATGTATGTATATATATCTATATATATATATGTATATATATATACATATATATATACAAATGTATATCATGATTTTCAATTCACTTTTAAAAAATGGGAAATTGAAAAAAAAAATCTTCTCACATTATTTCAAATTTTCAAAATTATGTATAATTATTAGAAAAATCCTGAATATTTTTGATTATTCGCATATTCTTTATTTTATTTTTTTTTTCATAATTTTTTTTATTGACAATCATTTTCCATTTTATTACATTATTTACCTCAATTACCTTCATTTGTATTGTATTATATTAATGTATATTAAAAATATATATAAATATATATGTATATATATATATATATGTATATGTATACATATGTGTATATACGCATATAAATATATATATATATATATATATATATATATATATATATATATATATATATATATATATATACATGTATATATATACGCATGTATATTATAATTTTCAATTCACTTTCAAAAAACGGGAAATTGAAAAAAAAAAAATTTTTTCTCACGTCATTTCAATTTTTCAAAATTATGTAAAATTATCAGAAAAATCCTAAATATTCTCAATTATTCGCATATTTTTTATTTCAGTTTATTTTTTCATAATTTTTTTTCATTCACAATCATTTTTCATTTCATTACATGATTTACCTTCATTATTTTTATTTATATCCTATTACACGGATGTATTATATGAAGACATGTTAATAAATATATATATATATACATATATACATATATATATATATATACATACATTTATCTATTTATATATATATATATATATATATATTTATATATATGTATGTTTATGTATGTATATATATATATACATATATATGTACATATATATACATACACATATACATATATATATACATATGTATAACATGATTTTCAGTTTACTTCTAAAAAATGGGAAATTGGAAAAAAAAAATTTTTTTTTCATTATTTCAATTTTTCAAAATTATGTGTAGTTATCAGAAAAATCCTGAATATTTTGAATTATTTGCTTATTTTTTATTTTATTACATTTTTTTATAATTATATCAATTCACAATCATTTTTTATTTGATTACATTATTGACCTCAATTACCTTCATTTATATTTTCTTATATTGATGTATAATATGAATATATATAAATATATATATACATATATATGTATATATATATATATATGTATGTATATATATGTATATATATATATATATATACGTATGTATATAATAATTTTCAATTCACTTTCAAAAAATGGGAAATCTAAATAAAAAAAAATTTTTTTCTTATTATTTCAATTTTTCAGAATTATGTAAAATTATTAGAAAAATCCTAAATATTTTTAATTATTCGCATATTTTTCATTTCATTTTTTCATAATTATTTCCATTCGCAATCATTTTTTATTTGATTACATTATTTACCTCAATTACCTTCATTTATATTTTATTATAATAATGTATAATATGAATATATATAAATATATATATACATATATATGTATATATATATATATATGCATGTATATGTATATATATATATATACATATATATATACATATGTATTTTATGAATTTCAATTTACTTTTCAGAGATGGAAAATTGAAAAGAAAAAAATTTCACTCACATTATTTCGATTTTTCAAAATTATGTATAATTATCAGAAAAATCCTGAATACTTTTAATTATTCGCATATTTTTTATTTCATTTTATTTTTTTATAATTTTTTTCCATTCACAATCATTTTTCATTTCATTACATGATTCACCTTCATTATTTTTATTTATATCCTATTACACGGATGTATTATATAAAGACATGTTAATAAATATATATATATACAAATATACATATATATATATATATATACATACATATATCTATATATATATATATATATATATATATATATATATGTATGTTTATAAATGTATATATATATACATATATATGTACATATACATATATACACATATACATATATATATACATATGTATATCATGATTTTCAGTTTACTTCTAAAAAATGGGAAATTGAAAGAGAAAAATTATTTTTTCATTATTTCAATTTTTCAAAATTATGTGTAGTTATCAGAAAAATCCTAAATATTTTTAATTATTCGCATATTTTTTATTTCATTTTTTTATACTTATTTACATTCACAATCATTTTTCATTTTATTACATTATTTACCTCAATTACCTTCATTCGTATTTCATTATATTATTGTATGATATAGATATATATGAATATATATATACATATATGTATATATATATATATATATATTAAGACATATATATGTATATACACATATATATATATATATATATATATATATATATATATATATATATATATATATATATATGTATGTCCAAAGTATGGTTTGAGGACTTTTTCTAAGGTATATATCTTATCACGAAATTTCATTTAGAATAGTAAAACGTGTCATATGTAAACATTTTAATTGAAAAAAAGTCATTGGTTCAGATTTTAATCGACATATAATGTTCAATGGCTGTTTTGAAGTCTCCCCAAAATTGGCGTGTATGAAGACAAAATCTATCATGTATCGACACATACGAGGACATTACTTTATACGATTGGAATCGTACAGGAACACAATTTCATATCAACTGGCTGTTTCAAGGACTAGATTTTTTTACCATTCGGGTAATACAGGGACATAGTTGTTTACGAATCGGTTAATACACGGACAGAATTTTGTATGAATTGGCTAATATAAGGGTATGATTTTGTATCGTTCGACTTATACAAGGACATAATTCTATATCAACTGGCTTCTATGGAGACGTTATTTTATATCGATTGGCTCATACGAGAGAATGATTTTATACAATTAGCTCATATTACCACATAATCTCATAATGGTAGTTGTCGTAAGTGTTCTTTAATTTTTTTATATAACGCAAGCATGTTTTACGCGTTTTTTCATGCTTGTTTTCCGAACCTTAAGTGGCCGGTTATGCGATGGTGAAGGAGATGAGTGGTGGGGGGGTGTGAAACTGTACAATAAAGTGCAACTCAAACTCCTAGGCCTCTAATGGTGTGAAACTGTACAATAAAGTGCGACTTAAGCTCCTAGGACGTGCCCGAATACGTACTCTGCGCATGCGCATTCGCAGATAAGTCTGACAGTCCCGACGCTTCAACCTAACCTCGGTTTCATGAAAAATCGCGTAACATGCTTTTGTTATATAAAATATCGTGTGCTATAAGGAGACCACTCGGTCTTTGCGCCTCGCGTATTTGCAATATTCGTCTTTGTCTCGCGTATGCACACTCGCCTTCGGCTCGTGTGCACGCTCGCCTACGACTCATATTGCAAACTCACGCTCGGCTGCTAAAGATCGAGTTAGTCTCCTTATAACACAATATACTATTAATTCAGTTCGCAATGCGAGCGTCAGTTTGACGCTAAGTGAAAAGCCAACTTAAACCGTGAAGCCCTTGCCATTGGCTAACTACATGTCTCGGCTTCTATGATTGGCAGTCTGCTCTGTTTTTGAAGCGATGCTTTTAGGAACCCAGTGGCGCCCAGTGTGATGCTTCGGGAATCCCCACCTCTAAAGGACCTTCAATTTAACGGCGTGCCCGTGGAATAGCTGTTCTTAGCAGCTAATGTGGTGCTTGCAGATCAAATACCAAAAAGTGTCGAATATACCTATAATATGCCGCCGAAGGCGCATAAAAACGCGATGGCGATCGTCCAATTTACGGATGGCATTGTTTACATCTGTAAATTGACGGATATAAGTGTGACAAAAAAAAATCACCACGCCGTGAGGTACAAAGATCGCAAGAAATATGCTGCACATGTTCTTATCTTAAGCGGTAAGTTGAACGCTGTGAAAATATCTTTCAGAAACCTTACGAGCTTATTGTGAGAACTACCTATTTCTCAGTGTTGTCGCAATCTGACTTTCGTTTCCATAATTAACAGCTAATCTTGAACTACTCAACGAAGTACTACAGCATCTTCAGACTGATTTACCCCACGTTCATCTCGAAAAAGTTACGTACACAGGCACACGCTCTTCCAGTTCTCGTCTATTGCAACAAGCGAAAAGTAACCTAGAAGGTAAATCAAAGTAGTTTCCGCATTATATTACAAATATTACAAAAAATCTGGTTAGCTTATAATTTGTCAATTCCAAAACCATTATATGGGTGATTCAAGTTTAGTAGGCCATATTGTAATGGTCGATTCATTGTAAAAATCCAAGACTAAAAGTTCTTCACGACAAAATTCAAGGGACCGATAGTATGAGAGCTAAAAAATATCAACGTCAACTATTCACAGAGCTTGTACATGAGTAGGCGGCTGGCTTCTGAGCCAAAACTTGGCTGTGCTTCTAGCAAGTTGAATATTGGCGATGATTCGAGATTCATTTCTGGTTGAGCATTTGGTTTTGGTCTTTGATTCACGTGACAATGTCCAGATACATTTGCTGTAGGTTATTTTTGGTCAGGTCTACCGCTGGATACTTCCCAGACTCCAGGTGACTTGGTTCGTGGTTGTCGCTAGCTAGGTTCACTGTCTTGAAGTTTCTGGGATCCAAGTTAAAAACTTCACAGTTTCCAGGATCCGAGTGCTCCGCTTCATAGTTTTTGTCGATAAATATGAAGCAGGCGACCTGGATCTTGGAAAGTACAAAATAGTTGATCCGGACCCTGAAAATTACACAGCGAACAACGTGGATGTCTAGAGCCACGAAACAGGCAGCCTGGATCTTGAGAACTGAAGCGGTTGACCTGGATTCCGGGAGCTACTCAGCAGAAGACCCAACCAAATTTAGGTAATAGCAAAAGTACCTGGACATCGTCACACGAATGAAAGACAATGACCTAATACTGCAATAAGAAATCAAAATAAAATTTTGACAGATATTCGATTCACCACAAGCGTTGCTAGGTTTTTACTCATTAGCGAGTCTTGTCTTGATCATATATAGGCTCTGTGACTCGTGGACTACGATATTTTTCAACTCTCAAACTATTGGTCTCTCAAATTTTTCATAACGGCTTTTCGGTCTTGGATTTTCACCAAAAATCTACCCTCAAAATATGGTCAGTTTAACCCAAATCACACCGTATATTCCAAAACAAAGTCCAAGAATTAAACAGAGTCCGCCAAACCTGAATAACATGATAGAAAACTGGTAAAAGATTTGTTTGTTTTTTTCATATTTGTGAGGTACTTTAGTCTTTTTGAAAATTCAATTAATTAATTAAGGGGGTATACGAGTATGCACCTTTGAATAGGCTGGAATTTTCAAAAGGAAATTTTTTTTTTTTCTGCCATTGAGGATTCTGATGAAATCCAAAAAAATTATGATTTTGAGAATAGTTTGACCTTCCCTATCTATATTTTACATGATATATAACTTTCAGTTTAATAGTGGCTATGCTAAAGATGGAAAAATACAAAATCACTCGGTGTCGTAAAAAATCAGGACCACCATTGGACCGATCTTGAAATTTTTGGTTCTCAATTGTTCATGAGAGATGCCCCTATCTGATGCACATTGAACTGTTCGATATTGCAAGATTTACCTGAGTTATTCAATTTTTTTGATTTTTTTTCCTGTTTTAAAATATTTCTAGCTTTTTTTTCAATTATTTCATACGAAAATTGGTTTATCAACAAGTCCCATCCTAATCTGATAGAGACATTTCTCATGAACAATCGAGGGCCAAAAATTCCAAGATTGGGCCAACAATGGTTCTAATTCTTCACGACAACCGGTGAAAATAGTGACTGTTCAGAAGTGGACTACGAAACGTTCACCTGCGATAATGATTTTGGATGCCGTTACAATACTACAACATTTCTCTAATTACTTACTTTCATTACATGAGTTCATCATCTTCTTAGAGCCCAATCAGGTACAAGTTGGGATGCACAAACCAGTGTCGCTGAATATAAGACGTAGCGAAGAGAAAAACACTTATCGTAAGGGTTCAGGTGGACCGCTACATAGATGTTAAATAAAATTTTTTGGTCTATAATGGTTCATAAAACAAAACTTCATCGTACGAATGTGAAACTTTTTGATGCATTCATTTTAGTCCTAAAAAATTGAAAATAGTCACCAACAGTTGGTGAATTTTAGAATATTGACTCAAAACAGGTGATTATTTAAATTCGGTTAACAGTATCAAAAATTCCATCTTTGATATGATGAAGGTATGTTTTCTGAACCATGACAAACCAGAAAGTCCTTGATCGGTGCAACGATCTTCCTAAATGGTTCTGATAAGTACTTTTGTCTTTGCTGCATCTCATACTTAAAAGCGATGTGGTTTAAACATGCTTACTTGCACTTGCGACTTGCTGATTGGGCCTTAGAAGAATACTTACCTTCTCGAATAAAACTGGATGATTTCAAACATTTTTTGGGATAAAATCAGTATGTCACAAATAATTCATTTAATGGTATATACCCCCATAACATCAATAACAAATCACTTTATGTGTCAATACTTTTTGAAGAATTGCTAATTTTATTTCATGGTGTTATTTATAGATGGTAATAAGCTGTTTGTGAATGAAGATTTCCTACCAGATATTGACAGCACTGAAAATGGGCTTTTCTGCAAATTCTCATTTAGAGAAAGTTCCACAGATGCTGGTAAGTTTACAGGAGTGTGATGTCTATTTTATTATCTACAATCATTCACATCTAATTAGGTGGTTAGGCTAACGACTAAATTTTGACTTTTTTACCGTCGTCATGACACGAGTACGATGTTACATAAAATTGTTGCTGGAACTTCAAAAACGTTCATAAACGTATCATTGTGTAAAACGATATTATTTTACAGGCAAAGATTCATTCTTCCTCGAAGCTGATGTGCTAAAAGCTAAACAAGTGTCTGAACTCAGGACTACTCAATCAAAGGTCTTATCGTCGCTCAAGCCAAGGGTGGTGAATATTGAAACGGTCAATTACGACTTACTCAGAGCTCCAAGCAGAGCTGATAACACATATACCACGGATGGATTCTCGTCATTTGGTACGTATGAGTATACAGGGTGAGTTTTCTCCAGGATCCGTACAGGGAGGGGTTCTTCTTCCTGTACATGTGATCGACTAAATGAAAATCCCTACTTAGCTACTCTCACACAATAGCAGGTCTATCTATTTGTGTGGTAAGCGGCATTCAGACAATAACAAGTATGGGTACAATGAGCCCCTCACTCTACGGACCCCGAAGAAAACTCACTCTGTATACACCAACATGATGATCACTAAATTTCAGTAAAATGAACATTTCAATGTTATAAAACATAACTACGTTCACTTGATTATCAAAAAAAATACAATAACATTACAATTTTCATATTTCCTTATTTGTTAGATCTGGAAGAAAATCGTGGTCAGGATATTCACGTTCACCGCAATTCTGTTGATGATTTGTAAGTATTGATGAAAACAATATATTATAAATGTAATACAAATACGGATAATGCATCTAAGAAGTGAATTTTCCATAATTCGCTTTATCTATTTAATACACGTTAGAACAAACTGACTATAAATTAGATTTTCTGCCCTCACACGTATTCACTATTGAACTTTCAGGCTAAATATGTCGATGGAACATCAGCTTGATAATATGATATCGTCCAATGATTACCCAAAAGCTGTGAAATCGCCACAATCGTTCGATCTTGACAATCCGCCTCCTTTGAGCTCCACAGTTATAGAGTCAACCGTGTCACATATTGCAACTGATATCATCGAAGGTGAACAGTCTGATATTCAACACATATTTGTATCTGAGCCACTAAGAAATTTAGTGCTATAAGTAATTCTTGAAACAAATTCCTGAAAGCGTAATAATACGTATGGAACATTCTACGCGACTTCAGCCAGCCAAAATATTACTAGAGTCCAAAAATTTCCAACCAATTAGGATATACAACTAGAATACTTTTGTTAAGTGTTATGGCCCATAGTGGTTTGTGCATTGAATTACAGACACCTGAACATTACGTTTTTCCAACGGAAGTATCTCAGAAACTAATTCGTATCGAAAATTATAATGGGTAAAAAATGTTTGTTCTTCCATTGTCTACAAAACAAGAATACATTAGAGTGGTCGAGTGCATTTTTCAGGAACAAACAAATATTCAACGTGCCTTTTTTTTTACTAAGAACCCATTGATGTTCACATCATCTATTTGTTTTCTTATTTGGAGGTAAAGCAAAAACTTGGTGGAAAATTATATCATGGCGACACCAGTCGTGTCGAATATAATTCTCAGAATTTTGAATTGGCTAGTTCCTCCATGATATAATTTTATACAAAACTTCTATCTCATCTTCAGATTGTGAGTAAAAAATAGATATGAATATCGATGGGTTCTCAGTCGAAAGAACTGAATATTTTTTTGCACCTGGCAATCATGGTTGACCACTCAAATCTGTTGGTTTTGTGGGAAATGAAAATTATTTATTATTTTTTAAAATTATTATCAATTTTTGAGATATCTCCGTTTGAATATAAACATTCAAGTGCGCAGAATCCAGCGCACAAAGCACTATGGACCTCGAAACTTGGTAAATAGAAACTTGGTATGATACTTTTCCCTACTGAAAAAGTTCATGTGATAAATCACATACTGTTATGACCGAAATCAGCATATATTTCATCATGTAACTTAACATGTAAATACGAATTGATACATCACAAATCACATGATAAATCATAAAATATCAAGTATCAGATAAAATACGTAACAAATCACATGACAAATCATATGTTTCGGTATGTAATTTGTTAAGTATTTTATCTGATACTTGATATTCTATGATTTATCATGTGATTTGTGATGTATCCATTCGTATTTACATGTGAAGTTACATGATAAAATATATGCTGATTTCGGTCATAACAGTGTGATTTATCACATGAACTTTTTCAGTAGGGTTTTGCTCCAATCTTTGAAATTTTTCATGGGATGAAGTCATTTCATAGGTGGCTGAAGTCACATGATCATATTTGAAGTCATATTTTTAGTATGAATTGATTTGTCTAATCGATCATTTCAGTGGAATGTTATTTAAAAATTGTGCTGCAACAGGCGATTGATAAACAAAATATCTTTTTTTTCAAAAAAATAGTTTGGAAAATTGAATAATGCAAGTCTTAAAACGCAGTAAATTAAATTCATTTTGACGATACATATTCATATCTCGACATAATTCATTACGTTCTGAAATGAATACATTTCATTGGCATGAACGAATTTCACTGCTTTCTGAAATTAATTGCGGCATGTATTTGCTCCCCGAATTTGTTCCATGAAAAGGAGACTTTATTCACTAATGAACCCTCCTATGAATAATAGCAGGTATTAGTAATAGAGTCTTATGTATTACTCTCACAGTCGAGCTATCCTCAACAATAACTTGAATTTAACTTATACCATTTCATTTCACAATGGCTCATCTGATAGAATACCACATGAGAATCGTGCCGAGTAATACTTATTTGCAATATTGTTCTAGATGAAACTTTTGATGATTACTTAGAAAAAGACAAGGATTATCAAGTGATAGAAGAGAGCGATACTACTGATAGCGAAGAATCAATAGAATCACCAAGTCACAAATCTGAGGAGGAGCCTGTTACATTTACATTTTCAAATAAGGTAGTGTCAGCTCCTGATGATATCAATCTGATCGTTGACAATTCTTCAACTTCGACAAGTACAAAAAAATATTTTTGCTTGTACTGCCACAAAATGCAGACTAAGTTAGCAAGACATTTGGAAACGGTACACAGTAATGAAGCGGATGTCAAAAAATTCATTGGCCTCCCCAAAGGTAATTCTGAACGGCAAGAAATTATTGCGACTCTTCGAAAACATGGCAATCACATTTTCAATACAGATAGAAGATTCAATAATGGCTCGTTGTTAGTATGCAGGCGTCCTAACCCAAGAATGAAGAAGACTGCGAAAGATTTCATTCCTTGTGCAAAATGTAAAGGCCAGTACGCTAAGTCGGTCATTCGTCATCATTGGCGTCATTGTACAAAACTTCGCGGTGAAAATGGTAGAATTATAATGGTCAAAGGACGAGCAATAATGGCTCGCATTCATGAGAAGGCAGAGGCTGACGTCATAGTGAGAATCTTTGCATACATGCGTGAAGATGACATAGTCCGGACCATTCGCTATGACGAATTAATAATCTTATTTGCTAACAAACAGTATGAGAGTTACAGTGTATCTCAACATTTTTTTCCAATGATCCGAGCACGTCTAAGGCTGTTGGGCCGCTTTCTCGTCGCCATAAAAAGAATCAATGCTGAGATATCTGACTTTGCATCAATTTACAAACCCGGACACTACGACAACTGCATTGTCGCAGTCAAAGAGGTGGCAGAGTATGAGCCCCGGACTAGGAAATTTTTGCATCCCACAGTTGCGTCAACTCTTGGAACTCTATTGAAACAGGTTGGTGAAATACTACGATCCAAGTACATCAAATCCGAAGATGTACAGAAACAAAAACAAGTTGAAGATTTTTTGAAATTACACAGCGAGGATTATGGTACTTCAATAAATAAAGCGGTGACTGAAACGCGAAGCCAGAACATTAGACGAAAAAAAGTTCAACTTCCTAGTACAACAGACATAAAAATCCTTCAAGATTATTTGAAGATTGAGCGAGCAAAATACACAACGATTCTAGAAAAGAAATTTTGTTATACAGCATGGCAGAAGCTCGCAGAAGTTACATTGGTTTCCCTGCAAATATTTAATCGACGTCGACCAGGTGAAATTGAGCGGCTTCAGATAGAAGATTTTGAAACTCATGAAGGAATGGACTCGTTTACAGACAAAGAGGTCTTCGATTCTATGACACCGGAGGCTCAACGTCTTGCTAGAAATTATGTGCGTTTTATGATTCGCGGCAAACTTGGTCGCGGTGTACCAGTTTTAGTACCCGCTGACACTCTTCAATGTATGAACCTGATTAAAAAATTTCGCCACCAAGCAAAAGTATCAGATAATAATCCATATTTCTTCGGCTTACACTCAAACGATCCAGAGAGGCATAAATATTTGCGTGCATGTGACTTACTCCGAAACTTATCCGTAGCTTGCGGTGCAAAAGTGCCAAGCTCATTACGGGGGACAACGTTAAGGAAGCACATTGCAACGCATTGTATTAATTTGAATTTGTCTGACACTCAGGTATCTGATTTGGCAAATTTTATGGGACATCATGACAAAATACATAAGGAAATTTATCGCCAACCAATTGCACAGCGAGATATTGTAAAAATTTCCAAACTGCTGGAACTTGCTCAGGGAAGCACAAGTGATCAACGCACGGATCAAAAGAGTGCAACCGAAAGTGAGGAAGAAGAAT
The DNA here is from genome assembly GCF_021155775.2 of Neodiprion pinetum. NCBI lineage: Eukaryota > Metazoa > Arthropoda > Insecta > Hymenoptera > Diprionidae > Neodiprion > Neodiprion pinetum. Next base: position 258,927 of record NW_027184484.1, read on the forward strand.
TGGTTGACGATCATTGTCATGAGCCAAGTATTGAATGCTCGCAGACTTCGCAGGATGAGGTTGCTGATTGCAAGTCGATTGATACTCTTTCGAAAAAAGCAACTACCGATCGTAAGAGAAAGGTCACAAAAGATGTACAGGATGAAGATTCTAACTCGTCAAGGAGTTCAAAAAAAACAACTGCAGGCAGCAAAAGAAGAAAAGTCGTACGGGAAGTGCCGGATGAGGATTTTAACTTGGTAACATGTTCTAAGAAAAAGACCACTGCAGGCAGTAAAAAGAAGGTCACAACATGTACAGCTCAAAGTACTGATAATGAACAAAGTTATGGTAAGAAATCAGCATAAATATCAGCATAATAATAGAATCATTCTGCGCATTACCCTGTATTCTGTGTTTTGTTAAACAGGGCCTTACTGAAATGTTAAAATAAATTGATTTTTGACTTTTTAAATTACTCAAAATAGGTGCAATCGAACAACGAAGCATGAAAAATTGATCTTGTCGAAAATTTTTGTGCGGTTCTCACTTGGTGCAACGCAGAAAAAAACGACTGCGCTTTTTTTCAAGAACACAATTGAAGAATTAAGCTTCACATATGATTTAACGCCCATTTCTCCGGCTTACTTTTAGGATCTACGTGCAGTTCAACAAGTAGACGTTCATGGACGAACAAAGAACAGGCTGCGGTATTGAAACCTTTCAGAAAATATTTAACGGGTAAGAAGTTACCCTCGCTCTCAGACATTGGTGATGTCATTGCTCAAAATGAATGTCTTCATGGGCGCACGGCTCCGCAGGTAAAGACATGGATCCATAATGAAAGAAAAAAAATGTACCGTTAAAGAATACTTTATTACTCAAATATGTACATGTATTTGTAAGATGATTTGAAAAGAAAAGAATACGTCATCAGTCAAATACGTATGTGTTTATGAGATGATTTGAAGATAAAAGAAGATTTTATTACTTACCTATATATGTGTTCACAAGATGATCTGAAAAAAAAGACTTCATCAGTCAAATATGTATGTGTTCATGAGATGATACGAAGAAAAAAGATTTTATTACTTACCTATGTATGTGTTCACTAGATGATCTGAAAAAAGAATATTTTATTACTTACCTGCATGTCAGATCTTATGTTCACAAGATGATCTGAAAAAAAAGAATACTTCATCAGTTAAATATGTATGTGTTTATAAGATGATTCAAAGAAAAAAGAATACTTCATCAGTCAAATATGTATGTGTTTATAAGATGATTCAAAGAAAAAAGAATACTTCATTAGTCAAATACGTATGTGTTTATGAGATGGTACGAAGAAATAAGAAGATTTTATTACTCACCTATGTATGTGTTCACAAGATGATCTGAAAAAAGAATATTTTATTACTTACATGCATATGTTTCACAAGATGATCTGAAAAAAGAGAATACTTTATTAGTTAAATATGTATGTATTTATTAGATAATTAAAAAAAGACTGTATTTCTTACGGTATACATGCAATGTATATGCGTTAATAAGGTGATCTGAAAACAAGAATACTTTATTACTTGAATATGTATGTGTTTATGATAGATGATCTAAAGAGAAAAAAAAGATTTTGTTACTTACTTTGTGTTCATAAATGTGTTATGAATAAATTATTTATCGCGTTATATAATGAACTTTGATTTTTACGTCCAATTAATTCGAGGTTCGAATTGGTAACGTTACCGTAACAAATAGATGTGAATTAATTCACTATTTCAGAACTTGCAAATGAAGTACTTTCCTTGCACCAGCGGATTCCGTGTCAAAAACTAGGATGAAAATTATTCCCGAAAAAATGTCGAGGGAACAACCGTTTTCAAATAGGAGCCGTTTAAAGTTAACCAATAGGAGAGCAGATACGTGTTGTCGCTGACATAGCGAGGGTCGCTGTCGCCGGCCTCGCTGCTCTCCTATTGGTCAACTTTAAACGGCTCCCATTCGAAAACCGTTGTTCGCTCGACATTTTTTCAAGAATAATTTTCATCTTAGTTCTTGACAAGGAATCCGCTGGTGCAAGGAAAGTACTTCATTGCGGCACATCCTGTAGGTACATATAGTCTCCTGAATTGAGTAAGACATACGTATTCCCTCACGTACTTTGCATTTTTAATTACGCTTGGGTCATAAAATAATGCATTTTTTTCTGGAAATTTTGTTGCATTAACGTCACGAACTTCAGTCTCTTCAACTGATGCATTGAATTATTAGCAATCGAACGCCAGATATAACATTGTAAGTGTGGTGAATTTTATGCAGGCAGATGTGAACTGATTTTATCAGGGATCTCAATTATGAGGTTGGATGCTCATGTATAACGGTGACCACATATTTATCCGAATCAGAATTCGTGAATAATATATTGTCAGAATCGGAATCGAGGATTCCTTGGTAATTTTTTATTTCTGAAATATTTCGTAGATGTTTCAAAGGCATCACTGCCGAAGATCATTGTTTAGTCTGCGGTCCAAGAATTGGTAATTTTTATCGAAACTGACATAGGTATTCTGCAAAATGACCTTGGGAATATGTTTTATTGCAATAGAATAACTGAACTGTTTTCGAGGCTTTAGTTTCGAGGAATCGTAGAGTTTAAGGACGGAATTTTGAATGTGTGGTATACTTTGAGGACATGATCACTAGCTATGCTTGCGTTGAGTTGTGATTTGAATCACTTGAGAGCATTTATGTAGCGAAATACGAAAGTGAAACAAAGCATCTTGAAATGAGCAATTGGATTTGATTACACGGATCAGTTCACTGCAGATACAGTGATATTCCTTTCTTGAATCCATAGGTGTACGTCAACCTGTCAGCATGTTCCCAAAGTATACCAAAGATTAAAAATCTCGTCCTTGATTTCTACGATCCTTCGACATTGAAGTCCGCAAAATGTACGTTAAGTACGAAAGATTGATTCAGTTATCATTTCTTCGTTATAAAATATGTACCCGAAGGGGATTTACGAAATCTCTCCGGTGCCTTGTGGTTTCCTCATTTTATTAGTGAATTATTGATGGACATGGATTAGTTATCAGATCGTATACTTGTATGTGTGATCTGGAACTCAATCTATGAATAATTTGTCAATCTGGAGTCCTAATGAACCCTAGCCTACAAATTTTTTGTTACCTAGCCATGCGAATGCTAAATGTTACATTGCGAATTTTTGTGAATTTTATTCATGTAGATGTTGAACAAGGTCCTAAACTTTCAGATTGGATGATATTCCGTCAAATATTACCAAATACCTATCGAGTGATTCAGAATTTGTGAAAAATATATCATAGGGCCATAATGATTGTCGAAATCGGGGTAGAAGAATTCTTGATCGTTTTTCATTTTAATTTTATTTAATACGGCGTCCGATTGCTAAAATCTCAAGATTTTCTACTTCAATCAACAAATGAGGGAAAGGGTGGATGTACTCCGATATAAGAAAAATTTTACATGACTTTTGATTTCGAGGTTAGGGTACACAGGGCTGCATCATCGATATCTGACAGCTGACTCATATTTCGGATTATATGATGAGTGTGTGATCTGAAAGGCAATGTATTCTTATTGCAAAATTTCTAATCAACCTGTAAAACTACAGGGCAACGGAGTAAACTCGGCTTGTCTACTTTTTTATAACGAGGCATTATTGATGACCGAATCAATCCACCCTATACAACGTACGTTGTGAGGACTTCAGTCTCGAAAAATCGTTAATTTTAAGGACGTGACTCTGAATGTATTGTATACTCCGAGAACATGTTGAGTTGCTGCTACCTTTCGTCGTAAAAAGCGTTTATACTGACGCGGCATGTAGTAATGAATGTATGAAGGTCCTGGTTTAAAGTACCAGACCTTCTGTTTCAATTTCCAAGCCCTGGCACAATCAGTTGATCCGCCGATTCGAAATTGCAAATTCAAGGACGAGTGAAATTAGGTTAAATAATCATCAGATCACATGTTGTTCATTGTCGAATTCCAGATTACACCATGGATATGCAATGGGCAATATTACCTGACCCAATTTACTCTGAGGTTAGGATGCAATTTGAATTCACCAAAGCAATTTTATTGCGGCAAATCAGTTTATACAGTTACCTATATTCCTTTCTCAAATCGACAGATTCCTGAAAAAATATGAAAAGATAAAAGAACAAGACCACAACTCAACGTATGCTTTGGGGACTGGAGTCTCGATGGATTGCAGTATTCGGGGGCGTCATTTGAAAACAATAGTATGTACTCTGAGGACATGTTTAATTCCACATGTCCTATTTTGAGACATCAATATTATTAGCCCCACATAAGCGAATCCGTGTAACGGCCCCTGAGTGCGAAAATCTTGAGATTTTCTATTTCAATAACGAATAAGGTAAAGGTTACATGTACTCCAATGTGAAAATTATATCACATGACTTTCGATTCTGATGTTGGGTGCACAGGGTTGCATCACCAATATGTGACAGCTTGCTGCAATTGCGGCGCATATGATCAGTGTGCGATCCGGAAAACAGTTGGAACAGAAGATCTTGTACTTGGAACTAGGACCTTGATACATTCATTACTTCATGCCGCGTCGGTAAAATCCTTCTTTTTTAAGACAGAAAATAGTGGCTATTCAACATGTCCTCGAACTATACAATACATTCTAAATTACGTCCCTGAAATCGACGATCCTTCGGACTAAAGTCCCCACAACATACGGTGTACAGGGTAGATCGGTATGGTTATTAATAATTCCTCGTGATGAAAAAAGTGGACAAGCCGAGTTTACTCCGCTGACCTGTAGTTTTTCAGGTCGACTAGAAATTTTGCAATAAGAATATATTCTTTACCGGATCACACACTCATCAGATGAGCCTAAATATGAGCCGAGTGTCAGATATTGATGATGCAGCCCTGTGAACCCTAACCTCAAAATCAAAATTCATGTGAAATTATTCTTATATCGGAGTACCTGTAATCTTTCCGCTATTTGTTGATTAGAATAGAAAATCTCGAGCTTTCAGCATTCAGACGCCGTTACACGGATTAGCTTATGCAGAGCTAATGATACCGCCTTTCCAAAGTAAGACCTATGAAATTGAACATGTCCTCAAAGAACATTATTATGTCCAAATGACGTCCTCGAATTCTACGATCCGTCGGGACTTGCGTCCCCAAAGCAAACATTAAGTTGTTGCCGTATTCTTTGTACTATTTCTTTTTTTTCAAAGATCTTTCGATTCACGAAAGAAATATTACTAACCGTATAAATGGATTTACGGCAATAAAAATGCTTTGATCAATTCAAATTGCATTTCAAGCTGATGGTAGATTGGGTTAGGCAATATTACCTGTTGCATATTCTTGGTGTAACCTGGAATCTGACAATGTACAACATGCGATCTAATGATTATCTAACCTAACCTCACTCATCCTGAAATTCGCAATTTCAAATCCGCGGATGACATGCTTGTGCCGATGCTCGGAAATTGAGACAGAAGATGTTTTATTTGAAACAAGGCATTATTTATACATTCATTACTTCATGCTGCGTCAGTGAAATAGCTTTTTGATACGGAAGGTAGCAGCGAGCGGCCATGTCCTTGGAGCATACAATACATTCGAAGTCACGTCCTCGAAATCAACGATTCTTCAAGACTGAAGTCCCCACACAATGCGTTGTACACGCTAAATTGATTTAGTTACTAATAATTCCTAGTGATAAAAAAAAGGAATGAGCTGAGTTCACTTCATCGCCCTGTGATTGTTCAGGTTGACTAGGACTTTTGCAATAAGCATATATGGTTTTCCGGATCGCACACTCATCATATGAGACGAAATATGAGCCGGCTGTCAGATATTGATGATGCAACTCTGTGTACCCTAACCTCAAGATTAAAAGTGAAGTGAAATCATTCTTGTATCGGAGTACATGTAATCTCTCCACTATTTGTGGATTGGAATAGAAAATCTCGAGATTTTAGCATTCAGGCGCCGTTACACGGATTAGCTTATGCAAAACTAATGATATTGCCTTCGTTTTGAACATGTCCTTAAAGTACACTATTGTTTCCAAATGACGTCCTTGAATTCTGCGATCCGTCGAGACTTCGATCCCCGAAGCATGTACACTAAGTTGTTGCCTTATTCTTTTCATTGATATTTTTTTATTCCAAAGATCTTCCGATTTGTGGAAGGAATATTGCTAACTTAACGTATGCTTTGGGGACCAAAGTTCTGACGGATCGTAGAATTCAAGGACGTTATTTCAAAACAATAGTGTACTTTGAGGAAATGTTCAATTTCTACGTCCTTCTTTGAAAAAGCAATATTAATTGTTCTGCGTAGGCTGATTAGCTTATCCGTGTAACGGCGCCCTGTTGAAATATAGATAGACAATAAAGCTGTACTAGAGTTACTAGGGATTTCTCGCTGTATCTAGTCCCTAGAGACTTTTGTAAGGTGGTACCTAACAACCTTTTCTGTAAGACTCGCTCTCTTCCCTTTCGAATGGGTAACGCGCACGGTCGCAACAAAATTACTACACGTGGTTTCTCAAAAGATATATTGTATTACAGACATATAAATGTGTTGAATAAAACAAATATAACCTGATTCTAAAACACCTAGCCTCGTTAAACATAATCCCAACAGGTTATGGGCCCAGACACCGCGGATCGGTAAAATAAACGTGGATTACAAAGCGAGGTTAGGCTACGGCGTGCAAAACGCCGGTCGGTAGAGTTCGGTAGAATCAGTGTCCGGTAGATATGGAGAAAGTGTACGTAAATACGGGCGTGAAACTCGAGGGGAGCAGCAACTGGAGTATATGGAAGTTCCAGATTAGAGTGATATTACAAGCCATGGGGTTATTTGGTTTGGTCGAGGGCAGTGTGCCAAAACCGGTGCTAGGCGCGGAAGGATACGCCGACTGGATTTCAAAGGACAGTAAAGCACAAGGAATCCTAGTGACGCACTTGCAAGAAAAAGTCATGGTACATGTAATAACAACGAATTCAGCTCCAGAGATGTGGAACAAACTCATGTCAGTGTACGAGCGGAGATCAGCGACAAGCCTGCATCTTGAACAACAGAAATTTTTCGCGTTGAAGTGCGAAGGGGATGATATATCAGTCTTCCTCGCAAAACTCGAAGAAATGCGGGCCAAAATAGCCCAACTGGGAGAAATAATCTCAGAGCGAATGATCATAACGAAAGTGTTAACGTCACTGCCAGAGAAGTACAAGCATTTTGTTGCGGCATGGGAGTCGGTACCAATACAGAGCCAGAGTATGGACGAGTTGATAGCTAGGCTACTCGTTGAAGAAGAACGATCGACTCACAGAGACTCACCGGTAAAAGAGGAAACGTCGGTAGCGTTAGCGAGCGACAGCTCTCAGAGCGTTGTGAAGTGTTTCGGGTGTGGTAAAGAAGGACACTATAAACGTGATTGTCGGACAGTAAAAGGACAGTGTCACTATTGTAAGAAGCAAGGACACCACATAAGTAAGTGCAGAACGAGAATACATAAACAAAAGTTGAAAGAGAAGAACAATACGCAGAACCAAACAGACACCGGCAAAAGTAACTCCTATGTAGCCGAGTTTAAAAATAATCAGAGTTGGTTAGTCGACACAGGCGCCAGTGAACATATGTGCCATATAAAAGGTATGTTCGCTACCTATTCTGAACTAAGAAACTGCAAAAAGGTAGTGATAGGCAACGGAACTGAATTGGATGCGGTCGGCAGCGGAATGGTCAAAGTGAAAGCATACAACGGCGTCGAGTGGATAAACACCACACTGAGCAATGTACTGTATGTTCCTAAAATGACGGTAAACCTATTCTCAGTAAGAAGTGTAGCCGACAAAGGCTATGAGGTTATATTCAATATGGATCGGTGCAATATCACGAAAAACGGTCAAGTGACGGCCATCGGGGACAGAAGCCAAAAACTCTATGTCATGCGTTTTAGTGAAAGTGAACGAGCTGCAGTAGGTTACGCCAAGGAAAATTTATCAGTTTGGCATGAACGGTTAGCTCACCAGAACACAAACTACGTCAAACAAATGCTGGACAAGTCTAATATTCCATATAATGTGGACAACGAAAGGTGTAATGGTTGTGCGAGAGGTAAAATGCATAAAGCCCCGTTCAAACAAAGTAGAACTGTCACGTCACGCACATGCGAATTAGTACACATGGATGTATGTGGACCTATGGAGGTTGAATCAATTGGAGGCTCTCGGTATTTCCTGCAAATTAAAGACGATTATTCTTCTTATAGATCTATCTACTGTATGAAAAAGAAATCTGAAGTAGCGGGCAACGTCAAACGGTACCTCAGCTTAGCGGAACAAGATACGGGCAACAAAGTCAAGATCGTACGATCGGACAATGGAACCGAGTTCGTCAACAACGAACTGAGGCAAGCGTTCGACGAGCGAGGGATAAGACACCAGACGACGGTAGCATATAACCCACAACAAAATGGTAAGAGTGAAAGAGAAAACCGTACAGTTGTAGAAGCGGCAAGGTCCATGCTCATGGCAAAAAGTCTCCACAAAAATTTGTGGGCTGAGGCAGTTAACACTGCAGCATATGTAATAAACAGAACAGGCCCGAGTAAAGTACCAGGAAAAACACCGTACGAAGTATGGTTTAACAAGAGTTGTGACATCAGTAATTTCAAGATCTTTGGTTCTAAAGCAGACATCCTCGTCCCAGATCAACGCAGACTGAAATGGGACCCAAAAAGTAAAGATGTGTTGTTTGTTGGATATGGAGAGAATACAAAGGGCTACAGGGTGTATTCTCCAGAAACAGGCTCGGTGGACATAAGAAGGGATGTGGTTTTCTGGCCTAATCAACAACAAGAACAGGTCATATTACTTGACCACCCGAACGAAGAGGAACAGCAAAACGAGGAGAGTGAAGACGATGATGATCGGGCAGACCGTCAATCGGGCAGCAGCGTCTTTGAAGAGTGTTACGAGGAGTTAAGTGAAACAAGTGAATCAAGTGGGTCGCAAGTAGATTTAAATGCCACAATAATACGTGAACCGGGGAAACGTAAAATCGTTAAGCCTAAAAGATATGCTGATTACGAAACCGGCTTTATAAGTGTACTCAACGAACCGACTACCTATGAAGAAGCAGTTCAAAGCATCCACTCCGATAAGTGGATAGACGCGATGAACAGCGAGCTAAGTGTGTTGCGAGAAAACAAAACTTGGACCGTAGTACCGACCCCGGTAAACAAAAGAGTAATAGATAGTAAGTGGGTTTATAAAATTAAGGAAGACAACGATGGTAATCCATCTCAATTTAAAGCGCGATTAGTAGCAAAGGGTTTCCAGCAAAAAGAAAACTTTGAGATATATGAGGTATATGCACCTGTTGCAAAAATAACAACATTCCGAATGGTATTAGCTATAGCAAATAGGTTAGGATTACCAGTGTACCAGATGGATGTTAAAAGTGCCTTCCTATATGGAGAGATAAATGAGGAAGTATATATGAAATTGCCAAGAAACGTAGGGAACGGACAAAACACTGTGTGCAAATTAAACAAGTCGATTTATGGTTTAAAGAAATCACCAAAATATTGGAATTTAAAGTTTGATGACATAATAACCAAAAAGGGATTTGCCCGTTCTCAAAACGATTTTTGCCTATACACTAAGTGTAATTCCGTCACTAAAGCATTCTTATTATTGTTTGTAGATGATATCTTGATTTTTGGTACAAACGAAGCAGAAATCTGCGACTTGAAAGTATATCTGGGAAATATATTTAAAATGAAAGATTTAGGTCTGGTATCAAATTATCTAGGCATACGCATCACGCAAAACCTAGAAAAGGGAATTACAGAATTAAGTCAAGCTGTCTACTTAAAGCAAGTATTAAATAAATTTGGTATGGAGGACTCGAAGCCGATGTCGACACCTATGGAAAATAAATTCCAGTTTACTAAACCTGATATGACTAATCCGGAACTAGAGTCAAAATGCCGAAGAATAATAGGCTGCCTTATGTATGCAGTCCTAGGAACCAGACCAGACTTATGCACTAGCATATCGTACCTAAGTAGATACCAAAATTATGCAAATCAAGAACTATATGTAGCACTAAAGCGAGTACTGAGATACATCCATAAAACTTTGTATACAAAACTAGTATTTAAGAAGAAGACAAGTGTTGAGACCCTATGTGGTTACGTGGACTCTGATTGGGGTAGCGACATAAATGACCGAAAGTCAACGTCGGGATTTGTATTCAAATTATTTGATTGTACAGTTGCTTGGTCGTCACGGAAACAGCAAACAGTTAGCCTGTCCTCTACGGAAGCGGAGTGCATAGCTCTAAGCTCTGCGGTCGTTGAAGCCTGCTGGCTGTTGAAAACCTTAAAAGATTTTAAGATAGTAAATAGAAATCCGATAACCATTTATGTCGATAACCAAGCAACCATAAATCTGGGAAACAACCCAGAAAACAACAAACGAGTCAAACATGTAGACATCAAGTTCAACTTCATTAAACAAAAAATTGAAGAAGGTATTATAACTCTAAAATATATCAAGTCAGAGGACCAACCAGCTGACCTATTTACAAAGCCACTCCCGAAAGAAAAATTTGATAAATTTGTGAAAGAATTGAACCTTATCTAAAGAAAAAAAAAGGGGGGATAGAAATGCAATAATATATGTATTTAGACCATAGAAATGTGCTCCTAAGTCGTCCAAAATCAGGGGGCGCACAAGAAGTTCTAGAATAAGAAGAAATACTATATGTTTGTTAAAATTATATGTACAGTGTGTGTAAGATATTTCAAAAGAAAAAAAAGGAAGTTTTATTGAGGGGGCGTGTTGAAATATAGATAGACAATAAAGCTGTACTAGAGTTACTAGGGATTTCTCGCTGTATCTAGTCCCTAGAGACTTTTGTAAGGTGGTACCTAACAACCTTTTCTGTAAGACTCGCTCTCTTCCCTTTCGAATGGGTAACGCGCACGGTCGCAACAAAATTACTACACGTGGTTTCTCAAAAGATATATTGTATTACAGACATATAAATGTGTTGAATAAAACAAATATAACCTGATTCTAAAACACCTAGCCTCGTTAAACATAATCCCAACACGCCCGAACGCTGAAATCTCAAGATTTTCTTATTTCATTAACAGATAAGTGAGAGGGTACATGTACTCCGATATAAGAATAATTTCACATGACTTTTAATTGTGAGGTTAGGGTACACAGGGCTGCATCATCAATACTGACAGCTGACTCATACCTATGCGATCGGTAAAATCACCTAATCTGACCAAGTCTTCAGTTGGTATGAATCTCAAATTTATTCAAAGGCTCAAATGATAAGATTGAAACAGAGCATCCTGGAGAGTTGGATCTGATTATATGAATCCGTTTTCACAAGGGCATCAAAGATGAATTTTCTGTTCTGATCTTGTTGTTCCACGCTAGATACCTATCAGATGTGACAATCCTTTGTGTCAATTAGATTCAATTCTCAATGCTCACGGCTGATAAGGATTTTTTACCATTATTTTTACTACTTCCGTACTGTTTTTCACGAAAAAGCCTGAACGTTATGTGATTCGGCTATATTTTAATCAATTGCTTACAATTTGACCTGTTATTTCGAGGACAGTCCTCAAAATAACAGTATTTGGGGTGTGTCTTCAAAATGACTGTTCTTTAGATTGTATGGATTTCGAGGACCGCCCTCAAAGAATCCACGTTTCAGGTGTCCTCAAAATCTAACACCTATTCTTTGAGGACCGTCCTCAAACTATCCACTACGTATAAGACTTTTTCGAGGACCGTCCTCAAAACAGCCAGATGTCCTCAAAATGAACTAATCATGAATGAAATAGTCCTCAAACCATACTCTCTGTCTATATATATATGTATATATATATACATATATATATACATATGTATATCATGATTCTCAGTTTACTTCTAAAATATATATATATTCATATTTTTCATTTTATTTAATTTTTTTATAATTTTTTTCCATTTACAATCATTTTTCATTTCATGACATGATTCACCTTCATTATTTTCATTTATATCCTATTACACAGATGAATTATATGAAGACATGGTAATAAATATATATATATACATATATACATATATATATATATACATACATATATCTATATAGATATATATATATATATATATATGTATGTTTATATATGTATATATATATATACATATATATGTACATATATATATATACACATATACATATATATATACATATGTATATCATGATTTTTAGTCTACTTCTAAAAAATGGGAAATTGATAAAAAAAAAATTTTTTTCCATTATTTCAATTTTTCAAAATTATGTGTAGTTATCAGAAAAATACTGAATATTTTGAATTATTTGCTTATTTTTTATTTTATTTTTTTATAATTATTTCCATTCACAATCATTTTTTATTTGATTACATTATTGACCTTAATTACCTTCATTTATATTTTATTATAATGATGTATAATATGAATATATATAAATATATATATACATATATATGTATATATATATATATATGCATTAGGCTGATTCAAAAAAAATGGCTAATTTTTTTTTTTCGAAATCCCCACATAAAAACTTCCGAGAAGGTGTGAAAAGACGCCTGTAAAAAGCAGAGCTCTTAATATTATTATTTAGAGGTCGCGCATCGGGAATTTCTATTTCCCATTTAAATAACACAGGAAGAAATTTTTTTAAATTTTGCAATTTCGTATTTTTGCAACGGCTCATTGAATCAGCGGACCAAAGCATATTCTTGTAGGAAATTTGACGCTCTACAAAAAAGGTCCCTACAAAGTTTTCGATAGACACACTCCTTCAAAAGTTATTCGAGGTCAAAGTTGAACTTACAAAAAAATTCAATGTTTTTTTTTTTTTTCGATGATACTATGAATCTTTTCTCAATATTTTGCTAGTAATAATATTTCCTGATGTATTTTTGCTATTCGGAGATTTTTTTAACTTTACTTATAAGTAGATTCGTCTTTCGGCACAAAACCTTTGGTTTAGGCGCTTTTTTTCAAACGAATGAACTGAAGTTGCTTTATTAAAAAAAAATTACTTACAGTAGCTCATTCAGAAATGGAGTTCACTTGTTTACCGACATAACCTAAAAGACACATGTTTTGATTTTCCTCGTTACTGTGCCACATTGTTTCTAACTCTCTTTTCAATCGAACTTCAGATATTACTATTTATTATTTTGCTCTCTAAGTTTATTGTTTTGTTGTTTATCATTTCATTGACTATAATGGAAAATAAAAAATACTTAATTGGTGATATCAAAGAAAATCTTGTTGGACGAAAATTACCAACAAACGGAGAGGTTTTATCAGCGTTCTTATATCAGCATTGTATACACAAACTAACATTAAAAAAAAGTGCTTCAGGTACAATAAAAAAAGTTGAAGAAAAATGGTTACAAGCTGGACTTCCAACTTGCAAAAATTCTCATGCTGTGCAGAAAGTTTTACAATTATTTAATGAATGGTTGAAACTCAAGAAAAGTCGATATCGAAAAAAATCTACTACGCAGAAAAAAAAGAGACAATGTTAAAAGAAAAGTTTGTAAAATTATTTGATATTGCTCGTTTAGATCCGAAGCAAAAACTTGATGATACAAAAAAACTATTTTTGGAATCTCAACGATCTAACAAACGTTATGGATTTATTGACACAAGTGCTTCAAATGAAGAAATTCATCAAGTTGCCATGGATATTGATGTTGATGGTTATTATTTATTTTATTTCTTTAGAAAACAATTATTTCATATTTTATCTCAAATAGGATTGCATTTGTTTCTTAAGTATTAGCTGTTAATCATATATATTTGATAATAGGTATTAATCAGCCTACAACTAGTAGTCCAGTTCAGGATGGTAGTATTATTTCACGGTTCCAATCGACAATTGGTACAGGAACGACATCTGGAAGTCAACAATCAGAAATGTTTTCTGACTTTGAACCTCCATCTAGTCAGCCAAATCCTCCTCCTAAAATTGATATAATGACTCCTGAACTTGTATCTGCCCTCGATCGAGCAAATGTTACTAGTCGAAATGCTACTTTTATCTTAGCTCCTGCTTACCAAAGTATTGGAATAGATATTGAAACATTAAATTTAAGCTACAGTACTATCCGGCGAGCCCGTCTTAGATTTAGACAAGCTATCGCAGAGCACTTGAAAGAAAAGTTTAAAACTGAAGATCTCTATACTGTACATTGGGATGGTAAAATTTTAACTGATTTGACCGGTTCTGAATCTGTAGATAGAATTGCAATAATATTATCTACTTCGAACGTCAATCAACTCCTCGGTGTACCAAAAATATTTGACGGAACTGCAGAAAATCATGCTGTAGCTATATTAAATACATTGGAAGACTGGAAAGTTACTCCTTACATTAAGGCTATGTGCTTTGACACTCCAGCAGTGAATACTGGTATGGTTTGTTTCGTTATCTTTAAATAATTGAAAATCTAGTTAATACCTACTAATTAATACTATTTTCTCACTTATGTTTCTCTTAATAATTGGCACTATCTTTAATTTACATATTCATACATTATTTACAGGAATACTAAATGGCACAGCCGCTTTGATTGAAAGAAAATTGAACCGGAAACTAATTTGGTTACCTTGTCGCCACCACATTTTCGAAATTATTTTGAAAGGAGTTTTTGAGGTGTTTTGGCCCACAACTTCTGGTCCCAGTGTACCTATTTTTGGGCGATTTAAAAATTGGTGGAGCAAAGCCGATCATTTAAAGTATCAAAGTGGCATGAAAGATGAATTTGTTGCAAATGCCTTGAATACAGACAGACTTGAAATAATTAATCTCATCGATAATTTCTTAACGGTATATTTCTTATAATTTATATTTGAAATAGTTGGGAATTCGTGTTTAAAGATTTTAATTAAAAAAATTTTTTAAACAGGTTACTCAGCCAAGGAATGATTACAAAGAACTTCTCGAGTCATCATTGATTTTTCTTGATGGTCTTCGAGAAAATGAAATAAGTTTCAAATGTCCAGGAACGATGCATCATGCTCGATGGATGAATAAGGCCATTTACAGCTTGAAAATTTTCATGTTCAGAGACCAATTTTCTCTTTCTAAACGAGAAATTAATAGTTTGCGTCAAATATGTATTTTTATTATTTTAATCTACATTAAAGTATGGTTTACTTGTTCGTTGGCAATCGAAGCACCGAATAATGATTTGCAATTGTTGAAAAAGTTACTTCTTTGCGAGGAAATTCAATCGTCAGTCGTACAAAAAGCATTAAAAAAATTTAGTGATCATCTATGGTACATGAATGAAGAACTAGCAGCACTGGCATTGTTTGACAACAATGTCTCAAATGAAATAAAAAAAAAAATGTGTGAAGCAATTATTAATAATAAGGAGAGTAAAATTATTCGAGAAAAACGATACGTTGCTAAAGGAATCGAATTGGAATCATTTTTTGATAAAGATTTAAGTGAATTCGTCTCGAAAAATTCACTCATGCTTTTTGAAGCCTTCGATTTATCATACGATTTTCTTGAAGTCGACGTATCATTATGGTCTAATAATGAAAGTTATAGAGATAATTTAGATTTTTTTAGAAGACTTTCTGTAGTTAATGACTCAGCAGAACGAGGTATTGCTCTGATTGAGGATTACAACAACTGTTTAACCAAGAACGAAGAACAATTACAGTATCTATTGCAAGTCGTCCAAGAACATCGTCGTAGTTTCCCAGATTGTAATAAAACAACCTTGAAATAGTCTTTATTTGAGAATATTATAGACGAGAAATCTAAATGTAAAAGTTATAGAATATAACACAATAAATATATCTGACTATAATTGGGCTTTTTCAATCATTAATTTTCCCATCGAGTCAATATAAAGTTACCTTACAAAAATGCGATGTTAAATAATAAACATGTTATCATGGAGAATCCATAACTGATGCACTTGACTATTTAAAAATGTAATTGTTCCGAAATCTATCTTCTTTATAACAAAATAATGAGAAAAGATTCATAGTATCATCGAAAAAAAAAAAAACATTGAATTTTTTTGTAAGTTCAACTTTGACCTCGAATAACTTTTGAAGGAGTGTGTCTATCGAAAACTTTGTAGGAACCTTTTTTGTAGAGCGTCAAATTTCCTACAAGAATATGCTTTGGTCCGCTGATTCAATGAGCCGTTGCAAAAATACGAAATTGCAAAATTTAAAAAAATTTCTTCCTGTGTTATTTAAATGGGAAATAGAAATTCCCGATGCGCAACCTCTAAATAATAATATTAAGAGCTCTGCTTTTTACAGGCGTCTTTTCACACCTTCTCGGAAGTTTTTATGTGGGGATTTCGAAAAAAAAAAATTAGCCATTTTTTTTGAATCAGCCTAATATGCATGTATATATATGTATATATATATACATATATATATACATATGTATTTTATAAATTTCAATTTACTTTCAAGAGATGAAAAATTGAAAAGAAAAAAATTTTTCTTACATTATTTCAATTTTTCAAAATTATGTATAATTATCAGAAAAATCCTGAATATTTTGAATTATTTGCTTATTTTTTATTTTATTGCATTTTTTTATAATTATATCCATTCACAATCATTTTTTATTTGATTACATTATTTACCTCAATTACCTTCATTTATATTTTATTATATTAATGTATGATATGAATATATATAAATATATATATACATATATATGTATATATATATATATGTATGTATATATATGTATATATATATATATATACATATATATGTATGTGTATATATTAATTTTCAATTAACTTTTAAAAAGAGAAAAATCGAAAAAAAAAAAATTTTCTCACATTATTTCAATTTTTCAAAATTATGTATGATTATTAAAAAAATCCTGAATATTTTTAATGATTTGCTTATTTTTTATTTTATTTTATTTTTTTATAATTTTTTCCATTCACAATCATTTTTCATTTCATTACATAAGTCACCCTCATTATTTTTACTTATATCCTATTACATGGATGTATTATATAAAAACATGTTAATAAATATATATATATACATATATACATATATATATACATATGTATATCATGATTTTCAGTTTACTTCTAAAAAATGGGAAATTAGGAAGAAAAAATTTTTTTTCATTATTCCAATTTTTCAAAATTATGTATAATTATTAGGAAAATCCTGAATATTTTCTATTATTTGCATATTTTTTATTTAATTTTTTATAATTATTTCCATTCACAATCATTTTTTATTTGATTACATTATTTACCTCAATGACCTTCATTTATATTTTATTATAATAATGTATAATATCAATATATATAAATATATATATACATATATATGTATATATGTATATATATGTATGTATATATATGTATCTATATATATACATATATATATGCATATGTATATTATAATTTTCAATTTACTTTTGAAAAGAGGGTAATTTAGAAAAAAAAATTTTTCACAATATTTCAATTTTTGGAAATTATGTAAAATTATTAGAAAAATCCTAAATATTTTTAATTATTCGCATATTTTTTATTTAATTTTTTTATAATTATTTCCATTCACAATCATTCTCTATTCGATTACATTATTTACCTTAATTACCTTCATTTATATTTTATTATAATGATGTATAATATGAATATATATAAATATATATATACATATATATGTATATATGTATATATATGTATGTATATATATGTATATATATATATACATATATATATACATATGTATATTATAATCTTCAATTTTCTTTTAAAAAGAGGGTAATTGAAAAAAAAAAAAATTATTCCACGATATTTCAATTTTTGAAAATTATGTAAAATTATCAGAAAAATCCTGAATATTTTTAATTATTCGCATATTTTTTATTTCATATAATTTTTTTATAATTTTTTTCCATACACAATCATTTTTCATTTCATCACATGATTCACCTTTATTATTTTTATTTATATCCTATAACACGGATGTATTATATGAAGACATGTTAATAAATATATATATATACATATATACATATATATATATATATATATATCTATATATATATATATATATATATATATATATATATATATATATATATATATATGTTTATATATGTATATATATATATACATATATATGTACATATATATATATACACATAAACATATATATATACATATGTATATCATGATTTTCAGTTTACTTCTAGAAAATGGAAAATTGAAAAAAAAAAAATTTTTTCTTTTATTATTTCAATTTTTCAAAATTATGTGTAGTTATCAGAAAAATCCTGAATATCTTGAATTATTTGCTTATTTTTTATTTTATTTCATTTTTTTATAATTATATCCATTCACAATCATTTTTTATTTGATTACATTATTTACCTCAATTACCTTCCTTTATATTTTATTATATTAATGTATAATATAAATATATATAAA